>NC_136265.1:190250252-190365907 GCF_964187855.1 Myxine glutinosa
AGAGAGTCTCCTCTGAAGCTGGGAGGTTGGCGGTTTAAACTCTGGCCAAGTCAGACCAAAGACTGCCAGGAAAGGTATGTGCTGCTTCCTCAGTTGATGCTCAAGCATTTAAAAGGTTAGAGAACGAACAAACAATGGTATGAAGGCAACTTGTAAACCACCCAGTATAACTCTTACCACGAGACTGCTTCGGTAAAACCAACGCTATGTAAAGAGTATCTTCTTATTCCTTATTGGGCACAATTATCCCCACATTCTTGTGTGGTTGGTCAGGTGAAGCTTGGGCCAAACCTTTCACTGATCGACTGGCTTTCACTAATCTTTCACTAATCTTTCACTAATTTTTCACCAATCTTTCACTAATCTTTCACTAATCGACTGGCTTTCACAAATCTTTCACAAATCGGCTGGCTTTCACTAATCTTTCACAAATCGGCTGGCTTTCACTAATCTTTCACAAATCGGCTGGCTTTCACTAATCTTTCACTAATCGGCAGGCTTTCACTAATCGGCTGGCTTTCACTAATCTTTCACGAATCGGCTGGCTTTCACTAATGTTTCACTAATCGGCTGGCTTTCACTAATCTTTCACTAATCGGCTGGCTTTCACTAATCTTTCACTAATCGGCAGGCTTTCACTAATCGGCTGGCTTTCACTAATCTTTCACGAATCGGCTGGCTTTCACTAATGTTTCACTAATCGTCTGGCTGTCACTAATCTTTCATTAATCTTTCACTAATTGGCTGGCTTTCTCTAATCTTTCACTAATCGGCTGGGTTTCACTATTCGGCTGGCTTTCACTAATCTTTCATGAATCGGCTGGCTTTCACTAATCTTTCATGAATCGGCTGGCTTTCACTAATCTTTCATGAATCGGCTGGCTTTCACTAATCTTTCACGAATCGGCTGGCTTTCACTAATCTTTCATGAATCGGCTGGCTTTCACTAATCTTTCACTAATCGGCTAGCTTTCACTAATCTTTCACGAATCGGCTGGCTTTCACTAATGTTTCACTAATCGTCTGGCTGTCACTAATCTTTCATTAATCTTTCACTAATTGGCTGGCTTTCACTAATCGGCTGGCTTTCACTAATCTTTCACGAATCGGCTGGCTTTCACTAATGTTTCACTAATCGTCTGGCTGTCACTAATCTTTCATTAATCTTTCACTAATTGGCTGGCTTTCACTAATCGGCTGGCTTTCACTAATCTTTCACTAATCTTTCACTAATCGGCAGGCTTTCACTAATCGGCTGGCTTTCACTAATCTTTCATGAATCGGCTGGCTTTCACTAATCTTTCACGAATCGGCTGGCTTTCACTAATCTTTCATGAATCGGCTGGCTTTCACTAATCTTTCACTAATCGGCTGGCTTTCACTAATCTTTCACGAATCGGCTGGCTTTCACTAATGTTTCACTAATCGTCTGGCTGTCACTAATCTTTCATTAATCTTTCACTAATTGGCTGGCTTTCACTAATCGGCTGGCTTTCACTAATCTTTCACTAATCTTTCACTAATCGGCAGGCTTTCACTAATCGGCTGGCTTTCACTAATCTTTCACTAATCGGCAGGCTTTCACTAATCGGCTGGCTTTCACTAATCTTTCACTAATCGGCAGGCTTTCACTAATCGGCTGGCTTTCACTAATCTTTCACTAATCTTTCACTAATCGGCAGGCTTTCACTAATCGGCTGGCTTTCACTAATCTTTCACTAATCTTTCACTAATCGGCAGGCTTTCACTAATCGGCTGGCTTTCACTAATCTTTCATGAATCGGCTGGCTTTCACTAATCTTTCACGAATCGGCTGGCTTTCACTAATCTTTCATGAATCGGCTGGCTTTCACTAATCTTTCACTAATCGGCTGGCTTTCACTAATCTTTCACGAATCGGCTGGCTTTCACTAATGTTTCACTAATCGTCTGGCTGTCACTAATCTTTCATTAATCTTTCACTAATTGGCTGGCTTTCACTAATCGGCTGGCTTTCACTAATCTTTCACTAATCTTTCACTAATCGGCAGGCTTTCACTAATCGGCTGGCTTTCACTAATCTTTCACTAATCGGCAGGCTTTCACTAATCGGCTGGCTTTCACTAATCTTTCATGAATCGGCTGGCTTTCACTAATCTTTCATGAATCGGCTGGCTTTCACTAATGTTTCACGAATCGGCTGGCTTTCACTAATCTTTCACGAATCGGCTGGCTTTCACTAATGTTTCACTAATCGTCTGGCTGTCACTAATCTTTCATTAATCTTTCACTAATTGGCTGGCTTTCACTAATCGGCTGGCTTTCACTAATCTTTCACTAATCTTTCACTAATCGGCAGGCTTTCACTAATCGGCTGGCTTTCACTAATCTTTCATGAATCGGCTGGCTTTCACTAATCTTTCACGAATCGGCTGGCTTTCACTAATCTTTCATGAATCGGCTGGCTTTCACTAATCTTTCACTAATCGGCTGGCTTTCACTAATCTTTCACGAATCGGCTGGCTTTCACTAATGTTTCACTAATCGTCTGGCTGTCACTAATCTTTCATTAATCTTTCACTAATTGGCTGGCTTTCACTAATCGGCTGGCTTTCACTAATCTTTCACTAATCTTTCACTAATCGGCAGGCTTTCACTAATCGGCTGGCTTTCACTAATCTTTCACTAATCGGCAGGCTTTCACTAATCGGCTGGCTTTCACTAATCTTTCACTAATCGGCAGGCTTTCACTAATCGGCTGGCTTTCACTAATCTTTCACTAATCTTTCACTAATCGGCAGGCTTTCACTAATCGGCTGGCTTTCACTAATCTTTCATGAATCGGCTGGCTTTCACTAATCTTTCATGAATCGGCTGGCTTTCACTAATCTTTCACGAATCGGCTGGCTTTCACTAATCTTTCACGAATCGGCTGGCTTTCACTAATGTTTCACTAATCGTCTGGCTGTCACTAATCTTTCATTAATCTTTCACTAATTGGCTGGCTTTCTCTAATCTTTCACTAATCGGCTGGGTTTCACTATTCGGCTGGCTTTCACTAATCTTTCATGAATCGGCTGGCTTTCACTAATCTTTCATGAATCGGCTGGCTTTCACTAATCTTTCATGAATCGGCTGGCTTTCACTAATCTTTCATGAATCGGCTAGCTTTCACTAATCTTTCACTAATCGGCTGGCTTTCACTCATCTTTCATTAATCTTTCACTAATCGGCTGGCTTTCACTAATCTTTCACGAATCTTTCACTAATCGACTGGCTTTCACTAATCTTTCACTAATCGGCTGGCTTTCACTAATCTTTCACTAATCGGCTGGCTTTCATTAATCTTTCACTAATAGGCTGGCTTTCACTAATCTTTCACTAATCGGCTGGCTTTCACTCATCTTTCATTAATCTTTCACTAATCGGCTGGCTTTCACTAATCTTTCACTAATCGGCTGGCTTTCACTAATCTTTCACTAATTGACTGGCTTTCACTAATCGGCTGGCTTTCACTAATCTTTCACGAATCTTTCACGAATCTTTCACGAATTGGCTGGCTTTCACTAATCTTTCATTAATATTTCACTAATCGGCTGGCTTTCACTAATCTTTCATTTATCTTTCACTAATCGGCTGGCTTTCACTAATCTTTTACTAATCGGCTGGCTTTCACTAATCTTTCATTAATCTTTCACTAATCGGCTGGCTTTCACTAGTATTTCACGAATCGGCTGGCTTTCACTAATCTTTCACTCATCCTTCACTAATCGGCTGGCTTTCACTAATATTTCACGAATCTTTCACTAATAGGCTGGCTTTCACTAATGTTTCACTAATTGGCTGGCTTTCACTAATCTTTCACTAATCGGCTGGCTTTCACTAATCTTTCAATAATCTTTCACGAATCGGCTGGCTTTCACTAATCTTTCACTAATCGGCTGGCTTTCACTAATCTTTCACTAATCTTTCACGAATCGGCTGGCTTTCACTAATCTTTCACTAATCGGCTGGCTTTCACTAATCTTTCACGAATCGACTGGCTATCACTAATCTTTCACTAATCTTTCACTAATTGGCTGGCTTTCATTAAGCTTTCACGAATTGGCTGGCTTTCACTAATCCTTCACTAATCGGCTGGCTTTCACTAATCCTTCACTAATCGGCTGGCTTTCACTAATGTTTCACTAATCGGCTGGCTTTCACTAATTTTTCATTAATCTTTCACTAATCAGATGGCTTTCACTAATCTTTCATGATATAATCGGCTGGGTTTCACTAATCTTTCACTAATCGGCTGGCTTTCACTAATCTTTCATGAATCGCCTGGCTTTCACTAATCTTTCACTAATCGGCTGGCTTTCACTAATCTTTCACGAATCGGCTGGCTTTCACTAATCTTTCATTAATCTTTCACTAATCGGCTGGCTTTCACTAATCTTTCACAACACGGCTGGCTTTCACTAATCGACTGACTTTCACTAATCTTTCACCAATCGACAGGCTTTCACTAATCTTTCACTAATCGACTGGCTTTCACTAATCTTTCACAAATCGGCTGGCTTTCACTAATCTTTCACTAATCGGCTGGCTTTCACTAATCTTTCACTAATCGGCTGGCTTTCACTCATCTTTCATTAATCTTTCACTAATCGGCTGGCTTTCACTAATCTTTCACTAATCGGCTGGCTTTCACTAATCTTTCACTAATTGACTGGCTTTCACTAATCGGCTGGCTTTCACTAATCTTTCACTAATCGACTGGCTTTCACTAATCTTTCACAAATCGACTGGCGCTATCACTAATCTTTCACTAATCTTTCACTAATTGGCTAGCTTTCACTAATCTTTCACTAATCGGCTGGCTTTCACTAATCTTTCACGAATTGGCTGGCTTTCACTAATCTTTCATTAATCTTTCACTAATCGGCTGGCTTTCACTAATCTTTCATTAATCTTTCACACATTGGCTGGCTTTCACTAATCTTTCACTAATCGGCTGGCTTTCACTAATCTTTCACAACACGGCTGGCTTTCACTAATCTTTCACTAATCGACTGGCTTTCACTAATCTTTCACAAATCGACAGGCTTTCACTAATCTTTCACTAATCGACCGGCTTTCACTAATCTTTCACAAATCAGCTGGCTTTCACTAATCTTTCATTAATCTTTCACTAATCGGCTGGGTTTCACTAATTTTTCACTAATCGGCTGGCTTTCACTAATCTTTCACTAATCGGCTGGCTTTCACTAATCTTTCAATAATATTTCACTAATATTTCACTAATCTTTCACTAATCGGCTGGCTTTCACTAATCTTTCACTAATCGGCTGGCTTTCACTAATCTTTCACTAATCAGCTGGCTTTCACTAATCTTTCACGATTGAATGTCATGACAAAGGGTGAAGTCATCAGCAAATAGATAAAGAGGATTTTCCAGAGTCAGAGATATAATTTATGAGGAGGATCAGGAATAGGACTAGGCCAAGAACCCTGCCTGGGAACTCCAGGCTTGGGGAACTTCAGCCTTGGGGAACTCCAGCCTTGACAAGGAGAGGACAGGAAAGGATTCCATTGAGAGATACAAGTACATGTTGGCTCTGAGAGTGGAGGAAATCAGGAAACCATTTGTGGAGTTTATCTGGGATGCCATAGCCAGAGAGTTGGGAGAGTAATGTGGGATGACAGACTGTATCAAAAGCAAAATCATGTCATTATCATGAGTCAGGTCAAGTCAATCATGTCAAAATCATGAGTCAAGAGTTTGACAGGTCTGTGATTTTGTCCAGGTCTGCAGAGAGTGAAGAGACTACTGCCTGCCGATCTGAGATATGAGGATTGGAGCGGCAGAGAGTGGAGTCATCAGCAAAGATATAGAGAGGATTTTCCAGAGAGTGGGAGAGATTATGGATGAAGACCAGAAAAAGCACAGGGCCCAGAACACTACCTTGGGGAACTCCAGCCAGAATAGGAAGGGGTGATGAGAGAAAACTATTCAGGGCCACACGTTGACTACGACCAGAGAGGAAGTCCGCAAGCCAAGCGTGGAGATTTCCATGGATACCATAAGAGGAGAGTTTGGTGAGCAGAGCGGGTGTCAGACCGTATCGAAGGCACGTGATATGTCAAGGGAGACAGCTCTGATTTCCTGTTTGACGTTGAGGACCTCCATCCATTGTTGAGACAGCAGAAGGAGTATGTCCAGAGTAGAATGACGTGGTCTGAATCCAAATTGATGATCGGAGATCAAGCCATTGGAGAAGAGGAAGGATTTGATATCCGAATTGATGATCGATTCCATGACCTTGATGATGATTGGTCTGTAGTTGTAAGGATCTGTTTTTCCACATTTTTTGTGTGATGCGGAAATGTTGGCTGATTTCCCAGTGGATGGCAGATGACCTTGAGCAAAAGAGAGGGTGAAGAGAACAGAGAGAGGGTGAGTTAGAGCAGCAGAGCAGGATTTTACGACCCGTGGGCTGATGCCGTCTGGTCCAGTTGCTGAATCAGAGTTGAGGCTTGACAGAAACTTCTCTACCTTGTCAGGAGAGAAGGACACAGAGTCCAGGAGCAGCTGTGTTCGACTGGGTAAGGTGGGTACAGAGAGAGATGGGTTTGGGACACAAGATTTTGAGTCAAACACAAGGTTGAGGCATTGGCTTTGTCGTGTGCGGTGTCAACTGTGTAGCCGTTTGAGGTAAGGAAGGTGATGGAGGGGGAACAAACATCAGAAACGGATTTGACCAGACGCCACCAGGAGTGGTTTGTGTTCATATAATGTTGTAGTGTATAGATGTTCACGTGTTCATGTAAAATCCATGACTATTCTGCCGAACCTTTAAAAGAGTATATCGGGGTATGAAACACTCGACCGGGGTATTGTGTTGTTCATTGCTATGGTGGTTCTTGTGATTGATTTTGATTAAATGTGATTCTGCATTGTGATTTTCTGGTCTTCTCTGGGACACAAAATGTAAACTGTTCACCTGGCGGAGGTATGCTCTCGACTGAGTGCCATTTCTAGTTTTAAATGAGTTTGTTATCGAATGGAATCAGGAACAGACTGGAGCTGGTTGATGTGCAGATCCAGGATTGTTAGTTTGGTAACTTCAAAATTAAACTACAAATTATATCTGAAGTACATCCGGTAATGACATTTAATTATTTACTCTCAGTGATTATTTGTTTATATATTTGGGGATTATTTGGCTTTTGTAGTTGTTCTGATTTTGATAATAATAATAATAATGTTGTAGTTTGTCAAATATCATTGTTGTTGATTTTGTGAGTTTATTTTGAAAGGAATTGTGGAAAATTAAAATAAAGAAATTCCATATCAACAGACTCTTTTATTTTTAACCATGAATACAACAGGGGGGGATGGGGAGTTCCCATTTCCTTTAATGCACACTTTGCATACATTGCTTTACATTAATGTTTATATTTTAAACAACTTGTACATGATGTGCATAATCCCTCGGGAATAATGGGATTCCATGATAGTTTGTAGGAGCTGTTTGGGAATAAGTTAACTCTTGATCAGAGCAATGGAGCTCGTACAGATTTTGACAAGAGAAGGGACAGGAGGAGACTTCAGCTGGTTGTTGTACAGATATAGATGTGTTAGACTTGTAAGTTTATCAAACACTCCACTGGGTAACGACTGGAGCTTGTTGTTGTCCAGACCTAGGATTGTTAGTTTGTTAATCTCAAAATTAAACAGCAAATTATATCTGAAGTACATCCGGTGATGATATTAAATTATTTACTCTCAGTGATTATTTGTTTTTATATTTAGGGATTATTTGGCTTTTGCAGTTGCTCTGATTTTGATAATAATAATAATAATAATAATAATAATGTTGTAGTTTTTTAAAATATAATTGGGGCCCGCAGAAATTTGGGTACATTGGGATGGATCTGCAGGTAGCGTTGGGTATTGTGGCATCCACCAGGTGCGGGGGATTCATTGATGAGCACGTGAAGATTTTGTAGTACTCTTGCGCCAGGGACATTGGACGTCTGAACGATCGGGCGGATGAGCGCGGCTGAGTGAACGAGGGCGCGCTGAGGCCTAATTCCCTTCAGAGCCTGTGCCGCGCTCGGATTGCGCTCTTGGGGCCTGGACGATTCCTGATGAGGTTCAAGAGCAGCTTAGACCAAAGTGCCCACACACACACACATATTTACTTTCGTTCTATTATATTACCCTTTATACAGGTCTGTGTGGGGATGACCCATTTAGGAATCATAGTTTTTATTGTGCATTATTTTGTTTCCGGCATTTCTTCAATAAAGGCAGTATTTTAGTACATTTTAAATCCTGTGTCGGCTTGGAGTTAATTATCCCAGATTTGCAGACGTCTGGTGGAAGCCATCCAGTTCAGTTCGTCATTCTCCTTTCCCTCGCGTGTAAAGAACACCGTCATTTTTCACTGAACGCCTCGGAGTTAAAGCTCGTTTGGTCATGTGTCGCCCTGCAGTGTTCACTACAGGGTAGACACATGACAGTATGCTGTTGCATCAATATTTCCATTCACTGGAACTAAGTGGCCTAGCCCGAACCATGAAAAACAGCCCCAGACCATTATTCCTTCTCCACCAAAATTTACAGTTGGCACGATGCATTTGGGCAGTAGCGTTCTCATGGCATCCGCCAAACCCAGATTCGACCATTGGACTGTCTAATGGTGAAGGGTGATTCACCACTCCGGAGAACGCGTTTCCACTGCTCCAGAGTCCCATGGCAGCGAGCTTTACACCACTCCAGCCGACACTTGGCATTGCACATGATCTTGCTTGCCGCTTGTGTGCGGCTGCTCGGCCATGGAAATCCATTTGATGAAGCTCCCGACGAACAGTTGTTGTGCTGACACTTGTGCAACAACAGTTGTTGTGCTGACACTGCTTCCAGAGGCAGTTTGGAACTCAGCAGTGATTGTTGCAACCAAGGACAGACGATTTTTACGCGCTACGTGCTTCACCTTCAGCACACTGTGGTCCCATTCTGTGAGCTTGTGTGGCCTACCACTTCGCGGCTGAGCTGTTGTTGCTCCTCGACGTTTCCACTTCAGAATAACCACACTTACAGGTGACTGGGCAGCTCTAGCAGGACAGAAATTTGATGAACTGAGTTGTTGTAAATGTGGCATCCTATGACGGTGCCACGTTGAAAGTCACTGAGCTCTTCAGTGCAGCCTGTGCTAGTGCCAATATTTGTCTATGGAGATTGCATGGCTGTGTGATTGATTATATACAGTATACCTGTCAGCAATGGGTATGGCTGAAATACGGATTCCACTAATTAGAAGGGGTGTCCACATACTTTTGGGCATGTAGTGTATGGTTCTCATTTGGGAAAGCTCGAATAGTAGTAGAGGAAGAATGGGGGTTCTAGGACACATTAAATTTAACATTGAAGTCAATGGGGAAAATTATGGAAACTTATTGACTCAAACCCCCTCTCTTGAAAAATTACACCTTTTTCTACCTCTTTTAACTGACTAACTCTCCCCATTTTTCATTAGACTCGTACAGAGACCCAACGAATATTTGTGTTTCATTTTTAGGTAATAGCTTAATTTTCTTAAAAGCAGAATCACCATCGAAGATATTGTTGTGGTTTTGCAAATAAAGACAACCCCCCTATACTTAGTTGCACCACAACATGTAGCCTCGCTTAGTCAGTTATTTCTTATTAAATGTGAAGTAAAGTCTCCTTCCCAGTGTTAGTATGCGTTGAGGCAGGTAGAGAAAGGGTAGGCCTCATTGAAGCCCGGAATGCCATGTCATGGGCCTAGGACAAGTCTAGGAGGCCCGAGGGAGGAGCTGGAGGACGTGGCTGGTAAGCAGCGAACGGCCAATGGGAGCTAAAGGGAGTGGCCAGGAAATAACAGCCAATGGGAGTTAAAGGGAGTGGGCAATAACGGCGGCCAATGAGAGCTAAGGGGAGTGGCCAATAACGGCGGCCAATGAGAGCTAAGGGGAGTGACTAATGAGGGGCTGTCACGACACATGACCCCCCGGCGGCCAGTGGAGGCCCGTGGAACATTCTAGTGGGGCTCCGGGGGCTATAAAACCCGGCCCGGACCCCCAAACTCTCTCTCTGGCAGGATGATCTCTCTGGCTCTGGATTAGCCCTCAGGTCTCTCTCTGTCCCGGGATTCTTAACGCGCTCTCTGCCCTGACGACCTCTGTCTGGACTCCCTGCACGTGCGCTTTGCCTCGCTGACGTTGGGACACGCTCCGTGGATTCCCGTTACGTGCACGACTGAGATCGACGTCCCTGCCGCGAACATCCTCGGGGGGACCCGCCCAACGAGCCGTCCGGGCGAACTGCACCAAGCGGCCGTGCTTTGTGCGCATTCCCCTCTTCCTTCCCTTCCCCGAACGAATCTGAGGGCCCTTGTCCGGGAAACATAAGTAAGGCTGTTAAGGTTCTCCTCTGTGTCCATTTTATATCACCATTGTACATTTGTGAATAAATCCTGTGGTTTGTTTCCAACTTGGCCGTTTTTGTCCCTTCACCATTGGCCTCGCATTGCACGAGTTAAAACCGCTCAATCGGGTTCATAGTGATTAACGGCACGAGTTACGCGACGCACAAACTGCTCGGGCATACCATACCCGCGTGACTCGTGCGAGGTTCAGCCCCCGTTCTCGCAGCTGCGTGTGTTGAAGGTACTCGGGTTGTGACCGTTAACCTTTCCACGTGTTAGCTGTGGGTTTGGTGGCTGGAATTGCTCAGCAATCCGCCCCCACGAGTGTAGAGTGGGTAGCGGCCTCGTGGACTCAAAGCTCAAGGGGGAGCAGGGCTTATCCCCCCCCTCAGTATGTCAACGAGCTCGATATCCACAACAATATTGATAAATATTACATTAGAATTTGACTCTACATGTCGCTGTTGAGCTAATATGAAATTATATACTTCTCTTAATGATCTCAGCTCATCATCATCATCATCATCTCATCCCCGGTGTGTACCCCAGTTTAGAATAGGTACACCGTATCCCTACGTGTCGTAAGATGCGACTAAAAGGGTTGGCGTCAGGAAGGGCATCCGGCCATAAAAACATTGCCTCAAAAAGAGAACCATGACAATTACAACTAGATATGGGCAGGGTACAGCCCGAATTACACCGTGGGGGACCCCACTCCCTCTCGTCAAAACTCAAGGTGGGGAACCCGATCGAAGCAAGGGTGGAAATCACTCCATTTATGATGACGAAAAGTGTGATGCCCGACGTGGAGATCGGTTTCTGAGGTTTGGGACATGGATTGTAGGGACAATGACAGGGAGATCAGGAGAAGTGGTGGAAGTATTGGTCAGAAGAAGAGTGGACATATGTTGTGTGCAGGAGACAAGATGGAAGGGAAGTGGTGTGAGAATGGTGAAGGGTAGGCAGGGACAGAAATACAAGTTTGTGTGGCAAGGGTGCCCAGAAGGCGTGAATGGTGTTGGTGTCCTGTTTTCTGAGGAGTTTGTAGACAGTGTGGTGACTGTGACCAGAGTGAGTGAAAGGTTGATGATGGTGAAAATGATGATTGGAAAGCTCTTGGTGAACGTTCTCTCGGGATATGCTCTGCAGGTTGGTCGGAGCGATGAAGAGAAGGACAAGTTCTGGTGTGCAATAGAGAAGCTGATGGAAAACGTGAAAGATAAGGAAGTTGTTGTGGTAGGAGGAGACCTAAATGGACATGTGGGAAGGAGTATGGACGGTTTTGAGGGAGTTAATGGGGGTTACGAATATGTTGTGAGAAATGGAGAAGGTGAAAGGATTTTGGAGTTTGCTGATGGAGCTGATTTGTTGATTTGGAATACTCGGTTCCAGAAAGAGGATAATAAGCTTGTTACATACACGTCAGGTGGGTCGACGACAACCGTTGACCACCTGATGGTGTGTAGGCGAAATAGGGGGCACCTCCGGGACACAAATGTGATCCCGGGGGAGGAGGCTGTTTCACAGCACCACTTGGTTGTCTGCGACATAAGGTTGAAAGGTGCGAGGAGAGCTCAGCGGGTGAAGTACGAACCGAGAATGAAGGTGTGGAGGTTGAAAGAGGTGACAGTGAGGGAGGCATTAAAAGAGAGGCTGAGTATGGTGGAGGATGATGTGGTTGAGCTTGAAAGTGGGTGGATGTCAATGAAAGATAGTCTGTTGGGAGCCGTTGGTGAGGTATGTCGATGGACAAAAGGATCACCGAGGCACTCGGAAACATGGTGGTGGGATGATGAAGTTGGAAAGAAGATCGACGAGAAGAGGAAGAAGTTCAAGGAGTGGCAGAAGGCGAAGGGTATGGGGGCAGAAAAGGAAGAGCATGAAAGTTATAAGGCAGCCAAGAAGGTTGCAAAGAAAGAGGTAGCAAAGGCGCAGGAGGCGTGTAGGAAAATGTTCGGAGAACGCTTGGATTTGGAAGCGAGTCAGAGAGCGGTATTCAGGATTGCAAAGCAGATAGCGAAAGAGAGGTGTGATGTGATGGGGGTGAGTTGCTTGAAGGATGAAGTGGGACAAATCGTTGTGGACCCAGATGGAATTAAAGGAAGATGGAAGAGATATATGGAAATACTGTTGAATGCAGAGAATGAATGGGATGGCAATAGAGAGAGTAACCCAGTTTTAGGACCGGCAGAGAAGATAACCGAGAAGGAAGTTGAGGAAGCGATTAAAGCAATGAAGAGTAGAAAAGTGGGAGGGCCGACGGGAGTTGTGGGAGATATGTTGAAGGCAGCGGGAAATTGGGGTGTGAAGAGAATGACAGAGATCTGCAATCTGGTGGTGAAAGAAGGCCGCATTCCAGTGGCTTGGGAACCCGCGTCCCTCTATACAAGGGGAAAGGTGACCCTGTGGACTGTGGCTCGTATCAAGCGATAAAGTTATTGGAGCATGGAATGAAGGTATTGGAAAGGGTGTTGGAAAGGAGGATAAGGAAGAAAGTGAAGATTGACGAAATGCAGTTTGGATTTATGCGAGGAAGAGGAACGACAGATGCACTTTTGATTGTGAGGCAGTTGCAGGAGAAGTAGAGAAGAGGAAGAAGTTGTTTCTTGGGTTTGTTGATCTGGAGAAAGCATTCGATAGGGTTCCACGTGAAGTAGTGACATGGGCATTGAGGAAGTTAGGAGTGGAGGAATGGTTGATCAGAGTAGTGATGGCAATGTACAAAAGAGCGCGCACAGCTGTAAGGACGAAGGACGGGAACAGTGGTGAGTTTGAGGTGAAGGTGGGAGTGCATCAGGGGTCGGTACTAAGTCCACTACTATTTGTAGCTGTGATGGATGTGCTGGCTCGGAACGTAAAGGAGGGTTTACCGTGGGAGTTGTTGTATGCAGATGATCTGGTGGTGATTGCAGAAAGTGTGGATGGACTGAAGGAGAAGATGAACAAGTGGAAGGATGTATGGAGACGAAAGGTCTGAAGGTGAATATCAGAAAAACAAAGGTGATGGCAAGTGGTAAAGCATGTGGTGAGGTGGAAAGAATTGGGAAGTGGCCATGTGCTATGTGCAGGAAGGGTTTTTTTTTTTTGGTTTTTTTTGGATACTGAATCCAGGCTCGTGAAAGAGCTAACATTTACTTCACAAACAAATCGACCAGACAAACAAAATATATACACAAAGAATTAAGTTAAGCTCCCCCCCCGTTTTTTTACAACCTCGCACATTACAAGTTTGTTGTCGTCAAAACAGTGTAATATACCCATGATATTGCTATATTTTCTGGAGTAGTGATATTATGGTCACATAAAAACATAACAATCATGCCGTTTTCAATATTTTATTCTGAATAATTTAAGGTGAAATTTTTTGGGAATTTTAGGCATATTTTCACCTCAATTTAAGTATGGAGCTATAGGTCCATCACGGACAGTGTGGATGACGTTTATGTTTTCTAACGTACAGTCATTGTTCTGAGAAGACCTCTAGCGATCTTTGCGTCAATAACGTGTGTAGGACCCACGTGATCGGATCACTGACTCAACCAATCACTTTTTTTCACTTTGATCACTCAATTTCATCAATGGATAATTGCTAATGTCATACCAATCATTATTTGATCTCACATACCTTAGAATATATGCCAATGTATACATATACACAAAGAATATATATTAGGGGGTGCTTACCTTAATTCGTTGTGTAGGGGTGCTTAACTTAATTCTTTGTGTATATAAAAAGAGGGAGCAGAAGACAAGATGGGGAGAGAAGAGGAAGCACACAAACACAACATTTGAGAGCAGGGAGATGTGTGGAAGGGAGAGGGCTTGGGGGGAGGAGGCGGGGGGGGGAGGGAGAAGTATAAAACACAAGGACACCAAGGACTTCCAGGACAGAAGTTGGGATTTCAAAAAAGTGGAATTGGGGTGAAATTAGCGGGGGTAGAAAAGATCAAGGTTTTGGATGGGGGAAGATAAGAGATGGTGGTGAACAGCTGTTTTAAAGACCTGGAGGGTGGAGTGGGATTGAAGAGAGTGAGGGAGTTTGTTCCAGAGGCGGGAGAAAAGAGGAATGAAGGAGTGAAGGTGAGCAGAGAGTCTTGATTTTGGCAGTTTGACCATAAGAGAGTTGCAGGCAGATTTGTGCGACCTGTAGGAATATTTGCGGGACAGAGCCCAGAGAGAGCTGGGGGGGCAAGGCCAGAGACGAGTCGGTAGAAGACGGAAAGACCACCAACCTGCCTGCGGTGAGTGAGTGAGAGGCCCTTGGAGTTAGCTTCATCGCGGGAGATTCCAATGATTCTGAATGCTTTGGTTTCAACAGCGTGAAGACGAGCTAGGTGTGAGGCAGGAGCACCAGCCCAGAGGGGAGAGCAGTATTCCATTGAGCTGCGGATGAAAGCCTTGTATGTGGTGAGGAGCTCAGGTGTGCCAAGGAAGGACTTTGCACGACGGAGGATGCCCAGTCGGCGACTGGCTTCGGAGGCCAGATTTGAAATGTGGTTTTCCCAGGAAAGATCATGGCAGATAGTGAGATCCAAAAGCTTGAGTGACAGAACTTCTTGGAGAGGATTATTCAGAAAGTGGATGGGAGGGTTGTCCAGTCGGTCTTTTCGGAGAGACATCGTAAGAGTGTGAGATCCAGGGTACTTACGGGCTGCAGACTTGTCCCCACTTGCCGCCTCGCCAGATATCTTAACACTTTTCACTTTATGATGGGACATGAACTTATCTACCCACCATTTGGATGCAAGAAAGACTGTAGGTTGTTGCACACCCATCTTACGAGCCACAGCAGCATAAATGTCCTTGGCAGTGTCCATAGTTTGTCAGGATTGAAAGACATGTTCCACTTGTTTTCCCAGTCTGTGATTTTGTCCAGGTCTGCAGAGAGTGAGGAGGCTGCAGACTGCCGATCTGAGGGATGAAGAATGGAGCGACAGAGAGTAGAGTCATCAGCAAAGAGATACAGAGGATTTTCAAGAGAGTCAGAGAGATCATTGATGAAGACCAGAAAAAGCACAGGGCCCAGAACACTGCCTTGTGGAACTCCAGCCTGAACAGGAAGAGGAGATGAGAGAAACCCATTCAGGGCCACACGTTGACTACGACTAGAGAGGAAGTCCGCCAGCCATGCGTGGAGATTTCCATGGATACCAAAAGAGGAGAGTTTGGTGAGCAGAGCGGGGTGCCAGACCGTATCGAAGGCACGTGATATGTCAAGGGAGACTGCTCTAATTTCCTGTTTGGCATTGAGGACCTCCATCCATTGTTGAGAAAGCAGAAGCAGCATGTCCAGAGTAGAGTGTCCAGGTCTGAAACCAAATTGATGATCAGAGATCAAGCCATTGGAGAATAGGAAAGATTTCATATCTGAAGCAATGATGGATTCCATGACTTTGCTGATAAATTGGGAGAAGGCTGATTGGTCTGTAGTTGCTGGGATCCGTTTTTGCACCTTTTTGTGCAAAGCGGTGATGTTGGCAGATTTCCAAGCAGATGGAAGATGACCTTGAGCAAAAGAGAGGGTGAAGAGAACAGAGAGAGGGAGTGAAAGAGCAGAAGAACAGGATTTTAGGACCCGTGGGCTGATGCCGTCAGGTCCAGTTGCATTCCCAGGATGAGTTGATGTCAGAGGCGGTAGAGATGGGAGACCAGTCCAGATGATTGATGGCTGCTTGAAGACCGTGCCAGTTGGCCTGAGTGAAATGCCAGACTCGTCGATGCTGAGGAGGCTCTCCGAGAATGGTCAGAGAGATGTCCACTTTAACAAGCACATGATCAGAAGAGCCGATTGGAGCAGAAGAAGAGCAGCAGACATTTTCAGGGAAGTTAGTCATAACCAAGTCCAGAAGAGAAGATGCTCCGTTGACTGAAATCCGGGTCGGGAAATTGACAGATTGTGTCAGTCCCAGTGAGTCACAGAAGTCCTTTGCTGAAGAGCCATGGCTGGTGAGAGAGGTACCCACACCCAGCCAACTGGCATGGTGACAGTTGAAATCACCACATATGAGGAAGAGAGAGTTGGGATGGGTAGATAGAAGTTGGTCCATATTCTCAGACAGCGAGATGTAGATGGAGTCATCACTGTTTGGTGGACGGTACAACACACATATGAACAAAAGGTGGGAGCGAAGGGGAAGCCGTAGCCAAAGGTATTCCTGGGGGTGAGGTGGAGAGAGGGCAGTGCAGGGCGAGTGAGGAAGAGAGTTTTTTATAAAGATAGCAACCCCACCTCCAGGACGAGGCTCAGGTCTATCATACCGGATGATAGGAGGGAGTAACCTGGGAGAGATACCAAGGAATCAGAGACATCATGAAGGAGGAAAGTTTCTGTTAAGCAGATCACGTCTGGTTTGTCAGAAGCAACCTGTATGGAGAGATCAGACAAGTTTGAGCGAAGGCCCCGGATGTTTGAGCGAAGGCCCCGGATGTTTGAGCGAAGGCCCCGGATGTTTGAGGTCCATACTGTTAAGGAAGAGGAAGGGGGAGCATCGGATACAGAACAGGGGGCGGGGGGCGGTAGGGTAAGATGTGGAAGAGGAGGAAGAGGTAGGGAGAGCTGTTGAAGGTGTGTCAGAGATTACAGAATAGCTTGGAGATAGGGAAGAATGGGGCGGACAAAAGGTTTGATGGTGATTGGGAGAGGCGCAGTGAGGTGTTATTTGACGAGGGGGAAGAGCGAGGCAGAAGGTTGAGGGAGATGAAGGTGAAAGTTGGAAGGGGGAAGAAGCGGGGAGGACGCTTTGAGGAGGAGGGGTGAGAGGGGAGTCTAGGAGGGGAGGAGCGAGGGAGAGTCTTGGAGGGGAGGGGTGTGGGGGGAGATTTGAAAGGAATGGGTGATTGGGAAGATTTGGAGGGGACGGGCAAGGGGGAAGTTTTGAAGGGGAGGGGTGATGGGGAAGATTTGGAGTGAAGGGGTGATGGGGAAGTTTTGGAGGGAAGGGGTGATGGGGAAGATTTGGAGGGGAGGGGTGATGGGGAAGATTTGGAGGGGAGGGGTGAGATTGGATTTTGAAAAGTGTACGATTAATGGGAAACGAACATTTATTGCAAAATGAGTTTCTTGAGACATTCGAGTCAAAAATACGTTTGAGGACGCTGAAGGATGGGTGGAGTGCTGGAGAGTTTAGGGAATGAATGAAAGATGCACTATAAGAGATGGAATTTTTTTTTGGAATGAATAGATTTGGTGAGCAAGTCGAAAGCATCCTTTTATGGAAGAAGAAGAAAAAGGTGTTATAGAATATGACAGAATACAGGTCTTCAGGGGACAGATTAGACATTTTTTAACAACGTGATCACGTGATCACAAACAACGTGGTCGAAGAACGAACGAACACATAAGGACGAATAAACGAATAAGAACAGAAGGAAATATTTTTTTGGTTTTTTTTTTTTGAGGAGATTTTAAAACAAGGAAGTATGGGGTGAAAAGACCAGGAAAATCAGAGACCAGAAAGTAATTGCAGCGCGATCGAAGAACCGCTGAGACAAAAACAAAGCCTCAAGCCAAGGTCGGACACGGTAGCCTAGTACTACACTTAGGCCTCAGAATACGCGATACGAAAGCCCGACGATTCTGTACACAGGTATGAAAAACCAACACCAAGAATACTATTAAAGACACCAATAGTTACATACACCGAGAGAAAGATACAGTTTCGACAAAAACACAATTGTGAAAAGTTACTTAACTTCGAAAGCGAGCGCGCATGGACAGCTTTGAAGAGACGAGACCTCCAATCTTGCGCATGCGCAGAAAAGCCGCAGGGTGTCAGAGTGAACTCAATTCCTTGTACAATGTGCGCTGAGTGGGTTCATCAAAAATGTAGTGGTTTGAGAGGGTCATTAACCAGTGTGGCAGCAACATTCAAGTGTAAGGTGTGCACAGAGGGAGCTGCAGACGGAGGAAATGTTGAGTTGGATCTTGGAGACGGCGTGAAGCTGGAAGGTGTGAAAACATTTTGTTACCTAGGAGACATGCTGAATGGAGAAGGTGGATCAGACTCGGCAACGGTTGCTGGAGTGAGATGTGCATGGAAGACGTTTCGGGAACTGAGTGGCGTGCTGACGAGGAAGGGAGTGTCGTTGAAGCTGAAGGGAAAGGTGTATGCTGCATGTGTGAGAAGTGTTACGATTTATGGGAGCGAGACGTGGGTAATGAATGTAGAGCAGCAAAGAAGGCTGGAAAGGGTGGAAATGCGAATGGTTCGGTGGATGTGTGGAGTATCGTTGAGAGAGAGGAAGCCAAATGATGAATTGCAAAAGATAATGGGAATAGAGCCTGTGATGGATGCTGTGAAGAGAAACAGTTTGAGATGGTTTGGTCATGTGTTGAGGAAGGATGAAAGTGACTGGTTGAGAAGAGTGATGGAAATGAATGTGGAAGGAGGTAGAGGACGGGGAAGACCGAGAAAGATTTGGCTAAAGATGGTGGAAGAAGAAATGCGGGCAAGGGGGTTAACAAGGGGAGATGCAGAAAATAGGGCAAAATGGAGATGATTGTCTTGGGGACCGCAAGGCTAACCCCTGCTCTTGCAGGGAAAATGGCCTTTAAAATGCCTGTTGTTGTTGTTGTTGTCTTAATGATCTCATCTGACCCCCTCCTAAGCCCCGCCCACTATTACATCATTTCCTGTTATGTTCTGTCCCACAAGGCTGGGAATTTCCCAGGGAATTTCAAAAGGAAACCACACCCACCAGTCTTATATAAAGGGTTGAAGCACAGGATAAATTTAAACAACTTCCTGCTTCTCTTGAGAATGGACTGCTGTGCTGAGCTGGAGTGGGATAACTTTGGCCTCCCTTGGGGTCAAACTACCTTATGGAACTCAACCTTCAAATTGATGAACTGGATTCAAACCTCCTATCAATGGAGGTAAGAGTTTATTTATTTATTTTTACAAAGTTTGATTTATATACAGACTTGGCATTTAATATGGAATATTTTTTTTTTCTCGACTTGGGTTTACTTTCTGAACTCAGTATATCAATCTGGTGAGTTTCTTTTACCATTCGGTGATGTCTTTGTTGAAAGAACCATGTCACTGATTGTCTTTCGCAGCAAGAAGTCAATAACAGGATTATATCACAGGTGGCGTGACAAAATGTAAGGACAGGTACATTTGACGATTGGCTTCACAATCGGGTATATAAGGGTTGTTGCGTTCTGTATTAGTGGAAAACAACTGCTGCACGTCTACAAAAGTTATTGCCGCTTCCTCTGGAAATGGTCCGTCAACTTGACAATGCTGTTTGTCATGGAGTGGTGGCTTCACAAAATTCTGGCATGAAACAGCGTGCTATTGCTCGGCAGTATGGCATCACTCAAGGTCAGGTGTCAAAGATCCTGAAACGAAATGCTCAGAGGGGTGCCCCTACTCCAATACCGAGGCCAGGACGTCCACGCAGAACCACAAGGAGAGATGATCGCCAGCTGCACCGGTTAGTCTGCAATGGCCGTACCAAGTCAGTTAATCGGCTTAGGGCTGAGTGGCAGCAACTGAGAAATGTGCCTGTATCCAGAAGGCTAGTCAACCAACGACTGGTTCAAGCAGGTTATCGTGTCAGGCGTCCCCAGAGAATGCCATGCCTGACCAGACAACACAGCCAGCGCCGATTGCAGTGGGCCAGAGAGCACCGTCAATGGCAGCCAGGACACTAGAATCACGTGACCTTCAGTGACAAGTCTAGATTTCTGGTCTATCGTCAAAATGGCCACGTCCGAGTGCGCAGACAAGTGCATGAAGCCCACAACGAAGATTGTATCGTGCCAAGAGTCCAAGCTGGAGGTGGTGGGGTGACCGTTTGGGCTGCTTTCCATGCAGGGGGCAAAACCGACCTGGTTGTTCTGAATGGAAACCTGAACCAGTTCAAGTACAGGGTCATTCTGGAAGAAACATTGCTTCCATTTGCTCGTGCAGCATTTCGAGGAAACGTTGTCTTCCAAGATGACAATGCACGGCCTCATCGTGCTCACATGATCCAACACTTTCTTGCTGACCATGGTGCAGAGCATATGGAGTGGCCTGCCATGTCCCCGGATATGAATCCGATAGAGAACTTGTGGGCAGAATTAACGCGTCAAATCGACAACTTGGACCAGCAGCCTACCTCTGTGCGTGAATTGCAGCAGACTATTGTCACTGCATGGCAAGCGATTCCTGTCCAAACCTTGGCAAATCTCGTGAACAGCATGCCTCGACGTGTACGTGCTCTCCTGAATGCTCGTGAGGGTTACATGAAGTATTGAACTGTAATTTTACTGTCCGTAATCCCAGTCATAATTTAGCTTTTGTTTTTGTTGAATTTTTTTTTGGCTAATGTGCAAAATAAAGCGATACTTCTGGAAAACGTACAGAAGTTTAACACAGTACTGTCCGTGAATTGAGTTCGATATCAGTTTACATCACTTTTAAGGATCAATTTATTTGCTTCGAAATGTCAAATGTGGTTTTTGTTTCTTTTAAAGGTCACATTAACAAAATCTAGAATAATTTCAACATAATTCCAATGAACTTTTGGTTCTAAGTCATCTTGAAAAGTAAGTTCACCCCCACAAAAAAAATATTCCATAATAAATGCCAAGTCTGTATATTGGAATCAGTTGAAGATATCAAAAAGTATCAGAAACATGTTCCTTGTGGATTTTGTTATTACTAGGGCATTGCCCGTACTATATCTATATCTAAAATTATATCCCCCCCCTCTATTTACATGAAATGGTTTGGTCCAAAGCGAACGGCTTGCGAGTACGGTGACAATCCCCCCCCTCTATTTACATGCAATGGTTTGGTCCAAAGCGAACGGCTTCCGGAGTTTGGTAAAGAAATCGCCATCGCGTGCACAAACGCGCAGGAAAGCGAATGAATCGCAAATTCGGTTTTATTAGTTTTAAAACATAGTTTAACGCCAACATAGTTTGCAAACGTGAAATAAATGAATACGCTGTCAAATGTGCCATCCGAGGCAGAGTGTGTCCTCCACGTTCGGCACACGCGATCGTTCGCTGCTCTCTGATTGGTTGAATCGTTTTTTGGACATAGCTCGGTAAGTAATTGTCCGATTAATATGAAACCTTGAAAAGGCACATCCTCGGGTCCCCAGCAATATACCTGGCAAGTTAAAAGTATATCGGACCCGTGGTTGTCGAGAAACAGCGGTCACAGACAAACAAACGTACAGACGTACAGACAGACAGACAGAGATTACTGGAATTATAGATAGATGTTAAATCATCGGTTGGTGAAGAGTATAACAAGTTAGAACTTTACAGAGGAGAAGATGCAGCTGAGGAATTTGTTAAGAGACTTGAGGATGATTGTGTAAGACTTGTTAATATAATGTATAAAACAAATAAAGAAATGTCGCTACCTAATGAAGAAGAAGAAGATTATAAAAATAGTAATACTTGTCATATATGTTCAGAGAATATTGAAAATAAAAAGGTCAGAGATCATTGCCACATATCAGGAAAGTTCAGAGGAGCAGCTCATGAGTCTAAATTATAAAACACCATCATTTATACCCGTACTCCTTCATAACAACTCACATTATGACACCCATTTATTCATGGAACAACCCAGCAAAACACCCCGTGATATTTCAGCGATTCCAAAGACAGATCAAAACTACATTTCATTCAGAAAAATATAAATACAAATCCCAGAACAAATATTAGATTTCTTGATTCATATAAATTCATGACAAGTCCTCTAGCTTCTTTAGTATCAAACATGGTCATTTCCGATTCTTTCAAGTCACTTTGAAGATATCAACTTGTTAAATAAGAAGGGTATTTATCCTTATGATTTTATGAGTTCATTTGAAAAGTTTAATGATACAAAACTTCCATCAAAAGAAAATTTCTATTATAAACTTAACAAGTCGAAGTGTATAAAAGAACACAGGAAGTATGGGATAAATTCAACATATTTAATATGGGTGAATATCATGATCTTAATGAAAAAACTGATGTATTACTATTAGCTGATGTATTCGAGACATTCAGAGATGTTTGCCATAATAAAGAATCATATGGTCTCGATCCTGTAAATTATTTCACAGCACCTGGTTTAGCTTGGTCTGATATGTTGAAGATGACAAAACAGCCGTTGGATTTGTTCATTGATGTTGATATGTTATTGATGATTGAGAAAGCAAAGAGGGGTGGTATATCACAAGTATGTAGTAAGAGGTATGCTAAAGCAAATAATAAATATCTTCCAGATTATGATAAGGAAAAAGATTCATCATATCTTATGTATTTTGATGCTAATAAACTTTATGGGTGGGCAATTTCGGAAGCATTACTTCCGTGGTTTTAAATGGGTTAATGAGAATAAGCATTAAGCATAATGAGTTATTGAGAGATGTTCTAAGGCATACTCATAAAAATTTAGATAAAAGAGGTCTGGAGGTCAGCAACCTGTGACCCAGTAATACAATTTGTAACCTTCTCCTCGTCCAGAGGTCAGCAACCTGTGACCCAGTAATACCATTTGTAACCTTCTCCCAGTCCAGAGGTCAGCAACCTGTGACCCAGTAATACCATTTGTAACCTTCTCCCAGTCCGGAGGTCAGCAACCTGTGACCCAGTAATACAATTTGTAACCTTCTCCTCGTCCGGAGGTCAGAAACCTGTGACCCAGTAATACAATTTGTAACCTTCTCCTCATCCGGAGGTCAGCAACCTGTGACCCAGTAATACAATTTGTAACCTTCTCCTCGTCCGGAGGTCAGCAACCTGTGACCCAGTAATACAATTTGTAACCTTCTCCTCGTTCGGAGGTCAGCAACCTGTGACCCAGTAATACAATTTGTAACCTTCTCCCAGTCCGGAGTTCAGCAACCTGTGACCCAGTAATACAATTTGTAACCTTCTCCTCGTCCGAGTGTCAGCAACCTGTGACCCAGTAATACAATTTGTAACCTTCTCCCAGTCCGGAGGTCAGCAACCTGTGACCCAGTAATACAATTTGTAACCTTCTCCTTGTCCGGAGGTCGGCAACCTGTGACCCAGTAATACAATTTGTAACCTTCTCCTTGTCCGGAGGTCAGCAACCTGTGACCCAGTAATACAATTTGTAACCTTCTCCTCGTCCGGAGGTCGGCAACCTGTGACCCAGTAATACAATTTGTAACCTTCTCCTTGTCCGGAGGTCAGCAACCTGTGACCCAGTAATACAATTTGTAACCTTCTCCTCATCCGGAGGTCAGCAACCTGTGACCCAGTAATACAATTTGTAACCTTCTCCTCGTCCGGAGGTCAGCAACCTGTGACCCAGTAATACAATTTGTAACCTTCTCCTCGTCCGGAGGTCAGCAACCTGTGACCCAGTAATACAATTTGTAACCTTCTCCCAGTCCGGAGGTCAGCAACCTGTGACCCAGTAATACAATTTGTAACCTTCTCCTTGTCCGGAGGTCGGCAACCTGTGACCCAGTAATACAATTTGTAACCTTCTCCTTGTCCGGAGGTCAGCAACCTGTGACTCCGGAGCCGCATGTGGCTATTTAAGGACTTGTGTGTGGCTCCCAAGCCTGATGAATAAAATCTCCATTTTCTCCTTATAAATGAATCTTCAGAAAAATATTTCAGTGTCGTAAAAGGATAAAATAATACTTGAGAACTTTGACAGTGAAAAACAGGAGAATACATCTGATTACCGGCGAAATCTGCGAGCAAGGCATACACATTGTGCTCTCGGGGCCTTCTCTCCACTACGTGGTTATTTCCACCATCTTGTCGGCAATATGTCTCCAACCTGCAGCACAGCCTCAGTTTAGAATTTGAACCCCCTTCTAAAAAGCTGGTGACATCCTGATCCTCACTGGGCAGGTAAGCGAGAATTTAAATAACAAACTTGTGTGTAAATAACAAACAGGATGTTGTTTTGATAACTCACATTTCAATAGAGGGTGCATGTGCAATTGACGTCATCACATTTGCTGTCCGCCATCTTGGAGTACAAGCAAGGAAAACCACGTGGACTGCATCATTGTAAGTGCATTTGATAAAATGGTGAATTTTTGGGCATTTCTTTTGTTGTGGTAATTGTACTGATAGGGAGGATCGGATGTCCTATCATAGACTGCGTACGGTGCAACAATACAAACATTTTGATGTGGTTTGACTTGTAGTTATGAGGGACGTTCGAGAGGGATTTGGAATGAGATTCTTACAGTAGTTAAAAGAAAAGGCAAGTGTGTGTGTGTGTGTGTGTGTGTGTGTATGCATGTGTGTGTGTCTGTATGTCTGTCTGTGTGTGTATGTCTGTCTGTCTGTGTGTGTATGTGTGTTTGCCCGTGCGTGTCTGTGTATATATGTGTGTGTGTGTGTGTGTGTGTGTGTGTGTGTGTGTGTGTGTGTGTGTGTGGGTGCATGTATGTGTGTGTGTGTGTGTGTGTGTGTATGTGTGTGTGTGTGTATGTGTGTGTATGAGTGTATATGTGTATGCTTGTGTATGAGTGTGTGTGTATGTGTGTATTTGTTGCCATCTTTCACTGGGCTCTGAGAGAGAGTAATAAAAGCAAAGCACAACGGAGCTGTATCAATCCATTTACTCTAAAATGGCGGATCGTTGCAACAGCCCGAGTCACGTGATTAGCGGTGTCCAACCCCGTGATCGACCAGCCGACTGTTGTAATACGACACACAAGAAATGTTCCTTTTTGGTTGGACAAATGAACAAATACCGGTTCATTGGAAAACTATGTGTTGACGTCGTTCCCTTTAGAAATTTAATATACATTGTATATACATTTAAATTTAATATACTTTAGAATTTAATGAAAATGTAATATACATAATATACATTGTGGTTATATAGCTTGGATACAAACAAAAGTTCCTTTTTTATTAAGAACTAGCTGAAGTACCTGGTGTTGACCAGGAAATTCAATGAAACATGTATTTAAATATTTCCTGCATGACAATGACAAAACATATTGCTCGATCATTCCTGGGAAGAACCCAGGCAGGGTATAAGAACATACTCACTCGAGGTCTGAACATGGAAGTGTTTATAACAAACCTGTGTAAAGCAATCTTTTAAAGAATAGGTGCATGTGAAACACTGACAATTAAATACGTGTTGCTGAAAAAAAATCACTCGATAGAACCTCAACATACGATCTTCACAAAACATATTACTCGATTGCTCCCAGGAAAAAATATAAAAAACACAGGCTGTGTATTAGCATAATACCCGACAGAGGCCTGAAGGCCAACTATGTCATAAAAAAAGTAATTCAATTTTACTTTTTATCCGAACAGCCCTTGACCTTCCTCTGGATGAAAGAGGAGGCTGTGCAAAGTTTGGTTGCACTCGTTCCTGCAGGATCTGAATGCATAAACAAACACACAAACTTTCTTCTTTCTATATTAGATGTGTGAAGGTATTGTTTCCTGAAATGTGGTGTTAATTTACGATATAAATGAAACTGATATATTTACAAAACTCAATTATAGTCTAAAAATTATATTATTGGACAAAAACAATTAATATTCTTTTATTTCACCTTTCATCCTTTGAACGTCACTCTGAGCATTATATTTTCATTCTCTACTTCTATGTATATCCCATGACCTTTCACACTTGTCTCATGTTTCACTTATAAAACGTTATTGTAGGGATTGGTGAAGAACTAAAGTAAATTTAATAAACAATCTGATATGATGAAATAGCATTTATAAATAAACATGTTTTATAAAAATATAAACTAATAAAGTTAAAGTACACGAATTGTTAACAACCATATACGTGTTGCTGAAATATGTATCTGTTTATTTTAATGAGGATTTTTTGAAATTTAATAAACAAATAAAGTAATTTTATAAGCAATACTGATTAGTTAAATATTCATTTCCTATTAGTTTAAATTATTTCACAAAAATAAGGAAAAAATGTTAATCACACTTTGTCATGAGAAGGGACAGGAACATATTTCAGCTGGTTGGTATACAGAACCAAAGTAGTGAGTTTAGTGAGTTTATCAAACACTCCATGAGGGAGAGACTGGAGCTTGTTTGCCCCCAGATGCAGATATGTCAGACTGGTTAGTTTATCAAACACTCCATGAGGGAGAGACTGGAGCTTGTTTGCCCCCAGATGCAGATATGTCAGACTGGTTAGTTTATCGAACACTCCATGAGGGAGAGACTGGAGCTTGTTTGCCCCCAGATGCAGTAATGTGAGACTGGTTAGTTTATCAAACACTCCATGAGGGAGAGACTGGAGCTTGTTTGCCTCCAGATTCAGATATGTGAGACTGGTTAGTTTATCAAACACTCCATGAGGGAGAGAATGGAGCTGGTTTTGGTGCAGATATAGCTTCTTTAGTTGATATATATCGATATATATATTGTTGTGGAAATGCCTTGGAGGGTTAATAATGCAGAATATCGTGTAAATGTATCCAGGATTAAATGCAATAACGTAAACGTGACTTAATTACTTATGATATTAGAAATGCATCACTTATGTAATGGTTAGAAATTGTCTCCCTCTCCCAGTGTCTGTGTCTAAAAATCTCAACCATTTTGACCCGAATTTTAATGTTCTCACATTTGTAAATCTGTCTCTATGTTCTTTTGAAGTGTTCGATGGGCCATGAGCACCTGATGGGTGGGAAATTGAAATTTGGTGTTAACACCAACAGAGGCAACGGCAGCTCAAGGGTCACAGACGAGTTTGCCCCGTCCGCAGACTAGACCGTGGGCCAATGTTGAGTGAGAGGGGAGGGGCATGGCATGTCATTGATTAAATATGGGCCCAAGGGGATAAAATGGTGTAGTGTGGACGGAAGCCAGAGGAGAAGCCGAATCAGCTTGGTGCGAACTGGTGTGCGCTTGGTTCACTCGAACCATACTACAGCCATACCCTCTCCACTCCTTTCAAGGCCAGATCAATGGGACACAGCAGCACATTAACTGACAGAGCAGCCGGGACCGGATCTTGGCCATCCTGCAGTGGTGTCTCGCCAGACACCGCATGGTATTTCTCTCTCGTGATTCCCTCTGTCTCTCTATAAACCGATTTGGTGTCCCCAATCTGCAGAGCAGCACGAAATTTGGATGGGAGATCCAGCAGGGGGAAAAAGGTCTTCAAAGACAGTTGACCTCATCGTCAAATTGAGACGACTCCCTGGATTCAAACCAGGTAACTGAGACCACCGGAGGGCTACATTAATATGATTAAACATTCCATGATATACAACGTAGAACAGCTGATGACATGCAACAATCTACCACGTAAAAAACAATGTCTGTTTGTGTGTTTGTACTGATGTCTGCAAGGGGAGGTGTTAAAGGCCAATCGTTTAACATGAATGTGTGTTCACTACGGTCTTTTCTTCGCCGACGAAGTCTCTTACCTGGGAAATCCCCTCATTGCAGCTTTCTGAGTCAAAAGTCCAAAGCACTCCTCAAAACAGCCACACCCTCATCATCTGCATCAGCTTCCTGTCTCTCTCCTGCCCCATACCCAATCACTCATGGGCTGAACCACATAAGTCAAACTCAGTGGGGGAGGGGGAGGAAGAAGAAGCATCAGCGAGGAAAAGAGGTCGCAACCATAACGAGTCAAACCCAGGGGTGAGGTGGAGGGGGAAGGGGGGGGGGGGAAGATGAGGGTGAGTGGTGAAGAAGAAGTCACAGACCGTAACACCCCCTCCCTCCCCCCCCCCCCCGCCCCACCCCTCTAAAAGAAGAAAATTTTACCCCAAGCAAAGTTTTCTTTTACAAAGGCAGGTACACAATTGTTAGTCTCAGCACAGCATAATGCAGTGCAGTAAACAAACAGCCACATCTCGTTGTGACATTTACAGGCAGCAGGGCTAATACACATGTGCATCACATAACCTTTAAGCAAGGCTATTTTGCTAACATAAGCAGCCTTACCTACCATGTCTATGCAATCTTCCATTCCCAGGATGGGATCCAAATCGGTGCGGGACTGCGGGTTACCGCATTCACCTCCCGATAGTCCATATATAATCTTGTGGAACCATCGGGTTTGGGTATGAGTACAATGGGCGAACTCCTGCTGCTCTGACTGGGTTTGAGGATGTCATGCTCTCGCATATATAGTACCTCTTCGTGAACCTTAGCTAACTTGTCAGGATTTAGACAATATGGGTGTTGCTTAATTGGTCGAGCATTCCCAACATAAACATCATGTGAAGCAAATGATGTGCACCCTGGCTCATTAGAAACAGGCATGGTTATAAGGGGAGCTGGTTTAATCGATGGCTGTGGCTTCCCTATCATTTGACAGGTATGACAGGTCTAACAGTGCGCCACGATGTCCTGATGCAATTTCGGCCAATAAAATTGCGCCATGATCCTAACCTGAATTTTCCTGATTCCCACATGTCCTGCCATAGGAATTTCATGCGCCAGCTGTAAAATTTCAGGATAATAAATGGGTGGTACCACTACTTGGTGCACAACAGACCAATTCTCACTGGTTGGAGCACAGGTGTGTCTCCACTTTCTCATTAACATATCA
Organism: Myxine glutinosa; assembly: GCF_964187855.1. Classification (NCBI taxonomy): domain Eukaryota; kingdom Metazoa; phylum Chordata; class Myxini; order Myxiniformes; family Myxinidae; genus Myxine; species Myxine glutinosa. Next base: position 190,279,183 of record NC_136265.1, read on the forward strand.
GATTTTGTCGGGAATTTCATACATTTGGCTTTGTTACCAGGCAGCCCTTGAGCATTCTGGGAAATGAACAAAGCTGGGCAGCACCGACCCCTTGCCTGTAATAACATAGCCTGTTGTTGAAGTTACGCAAGGCTCCGACCTTGAGCAAAGCTGCGTGGACGAGAAGATAGCTTTTCCCTTTCTAAACAGCCCCCAATTGTTATGCCTTCCCTCTTACCTTCAAAGTATCCTTTCATTATTTTCTGCACAGTACAGTCACGTGAAAAAGTAAATACACCCCATGTAAAGTTTTGACTTTTTCAACAAATTTCAACATACAGCTATTTGATCTTCATTTCAACAACATTAAGAGATAAAGGTGATATAATATAACAAATATCATGAAACATTTACATTTTGTAGTCCATTGTATAATTTAAATAAACATAAATGCAAATTTCGCATGTGGAAAAAGTAAGTACACCCTTGGCTCCAATAGGTGGTATTTCCCCCTTTGGCAGAAACAACCTCAAATAGGCGTTTCTTATAACTGTCTACCAGTCTCTGACATCAACTGGGAGAAATTTTTGCCCACTCCTCCATGCAGAATTCTTTCAGCTGTGCGATGTTTGAGGGGTCTCTTGCATGCACAGCTCGTTTCAAATCCCCCCACAACATCTCGATGGGATTTAAATCCGGGCTTTGACTTGGCCATTCAGAACCCTCCATTTCTTTCTTTTCAATCATTCCTTGGTGGATTTACTGGCATGTTTAGGATCATTGTCATGTTGCAAGGTCCACCTTCGGTTGAGCTTCAACTTTCCGACAGATGGCCTCACATTATCCTCAAGCACCCTCTGGTACATTGAAGAATTCATAGTGGATTATATGATGGTGAGCTGCCCAGGCCCTGATGCAGCAAAGCTGCCACAAACCAGAATATTTCCACCACCATGCTTTACAGTTGGTATCAGGTACTTGTGGTCAAATGCTGTCTTTGGTTTTCGCCAAACATGTCTTCTGGTACTGTGGCCAAATAGCTCTATCTACCTTTGACTCATCTGTCCAGAGCACATTGTTCCAGAGGTGCTGGTCTTTGCCGAGGTGTTCATTGGCAAACGTTAGTCTTGCCATGATGCTCTTTCTGGACAGCAACGGTTTCCTCCTGGCACACCTCCCATGTAGATAAAATTTGTGCAGCCTCTTTCTAATGGTAGACTCGCGCACTTTGACATCAACCGCGGCAAGAGCTACTTGTAGGTCCCGTGATGACATTCTGGGGTTCTTAGAGACTTCTTTCAGCATCTTGCGGTCTGCTCTCGGGCTGAACTTGCTGGGGCGGCCTGACCTGAACAAGTTGGCAGTTGTTTAGAATCTTCTCCACTTGTCAATGATCTTCCGGACAGTCGAATGATTGATTTCAAATTGCTTGGAGATCTTTTTAAATCCCATCCCAGACTCGTAGGCATCTATAACCTTCTTTCTGAAGGCCTCAGAGAGCTCTTTTGATCTAGGCATGGTGACGCCGCACACTTCAACAACAAAGAGCAAACCAAACTAAATGTCTGAGGTTTAAATAAGACAGGTTCCTCCAAGATCCTCTCTAACGATGTTCTAATCATTTGCACCTGAGCTGGTGCACCTGATTCTAATTTTAGGTATTTGAAGTAGTGATAAATGTAGGGGTGTACTTACTTTTTCCACATGAGAAATTTGCATTTATGTTTCGTGCGCAGGCACGATCATCGACAATTTATTTAAATTATGGCCTACAAAATGGACTACAAAATGTAAATGTTTCATGATATTTGTTATATTATATCACCTTTATCTATCAATATTGTTGAAATGAAGATCAAATAGCTGTATGTTGAAATATGTTGAAAAAGTCAAAACTTTACATGGGGTGTACTTACTTTTTCACATGACTGTATATAAACCCTGGCCTGCTGTGTCTTAATTGAGAAGCTGGGCCATTACTTGCTTACACGGCAGCTTTCCCATGTACATGTTTCCCCTCCCTTTAATAAATTCACCTGTAACTGTCTGAATTTGGTCAAATAATCATCCCTGGGGGTGTGCTGGGAGGTAAATCCTCAACGATTTCACATTGTAACATTCCGGGACCTCATTAGCTTCCAACTCAGACACAGCCATTTGTCTTAGGTCTCTTGGTACAGGATCTGCCTGCTGATCCCTTTACTAGTGAAGAACAATTCAATACGGGTATCCAAGAAACCTCATTCCCTATCTCATCATCACTATTTAAATCAATGAAAAATGTCTCCGCAAACCACACATCAGAATTTGATACATTTTCCAACTCTATGTCAGTCTGCTTCACTTTCGGTGTCTGTGATCTCTTCACTACACAAGCAGAGAAAATACAGGGGAACTCCTCTGGCAAATCCTCAGTTTTTTGCTTAACTATAGGATGTATTGAAACCACTGGGGAAACACAAACCCAATTCCCAGCCAAATAATTTCCCAATAGTAAACTAACGCTTTCTATGAGTCTTTGGGGAGAGTGGGGACTATCCCTACCGTCACTGGTCCTGTGACCAAATCAGACTTCAACTTCACCCTATATAAGGGGACCGGGACATAATTACCTGCAATGCCTTTGATAATGCACTCGCTTTCACCAAACTACTCAAAGTCAATGGTAGGATATTAGACAGCATCAACGACTGGGCTGCCCCAGTATCCCTCAGAATAACTATGGACTTAGCTGGCCCGTCCCAGGACACTTGGCCCTTTGACACAAAGGTTTTATAACTGTCCAGTGCAGGGCTCGTGAGGTCAACATTATCTCCAGCCTTAACTGACAGAGCACGATCATTGAAGCTGTCCACTTTGGTTTTAACCAATGTGATAGGTCTGGCGGAGTCTCCCTGCTTCTCCTCCCTTTGCAATCTCCAACAATTAGACTTCATAAGTCACCTCTGGTTACAGTAATAACATGTTAGGGCTTTTCTCCTGCGTAATGCCTAATTCGACCAATCAAACTATCTACCCGGAGACGTCTGCACCGACAGACCCTTTTGGTCTTTCCACTCCTCCTCCGACCGGTCCTCACTAACTGCCTTGTTATACCATGTTGTACCATAACCAGGAAGACCAATGCTTTTCTTGCGGGTAAGCTCATAATCATCTGCACTAACTGCAGCTCTTTTCAACTCACCAACCTTATGATCAGTAAGGTGTGTCCTAATGTCCCAGGGGATACTGTTCTTAAGTTCTTCCATCAATATAACCTCCCTTAAATTAACATAGTTGCTATACACTTGCAGAGAACGATACCACCGATCAAAAATCATTTCCTTCTCCCTCGCAAATTCAACAAAAGTCTGCCGAGCCTGTCTTTTTAAGGTTCAGAATTTCTGTATGTAGGCTTCCGTAACTTGCTCATAGGCTGACAACACAGCCCTTTTCACCGTCTCATAGTCTTCAGACTGTTCCTCTGACAGGGATGAATACACTTCCTGTGCTCTCCCTACAAACACACTTTGTAGTAGCAGGGTCCCGTATCGTACTGGCCAATGAAGATGTCTGGCTATCGTCTCAAAAAACAGGAAAAATATCTCCACTTCCTCATCCTCATTGGGAACAAGCCTCATGTTCTTAGCCACGTCAAAATCTGAACTCCAACCCAAACCGTCGGTAACAGGTCTGGTCTGTCGTTCCAAGTGAATTTACAGTTATAATTTTATAAACTCAAACTCTCTTTCCTTTCCTTCTTTTTCTCTTTCAAACTCGCTTTGCTTTTCTTCAAACTCTCTTTGCTTTTCTTTGTCTTCTAACTTTAATCTGAGCTGTCTTTCTTTTATCCAGGCTAGTTCCACTGCTTCACTCCTAGTCTTTCCCAACGGTTCTAAACCCATGTGACTGACAATAACCGAAACAATCTCAGACTCTCTCATAATGGATGTCACACTAACCCCAATATGATCAGATACAGCTCCGAACTCTACATTACATAACAGTTCTACATCTTGTACTGATAGCTCTTTTTTATCCACAAATTCCTTCACATCAAATCCTGTGGTGATTGTGAAGAAGAAGACGAAATGTTGGCGTTGCTCGCTAGGGGCTCGAGGCTATTTCAAATCCAGAAGCAAACACAAAATTACCAATGGAAAAATATCTGTGTTTGGAGGTCCAAAAAAGGGCCTGAAATAACTCCTGGGGAGAGTAGTAATGGGGGCGACAGGCCCCCGATGTGACAAAAAAGACACATCAACTTCCCACAGGTAAAATCGTGTGCCCACGGTGGCATGTTGCGTGGGCCCAAAGCGCCGAACATTGGGCACGACTTCGACATGACACGACACGACACAACAACAGGGGACAGACAGACACACAGGGTAAACAACACAACACAACACTTCCTTTCACACTTTGCGTCCATGTCGCGGCCATTTTGGTCCACTTTGCGTCCGATTTGCGTCCGCTTTGCGTCCATTTCTTCTTTTTAAATATCGTGTCGGGAAGGGAAGGTGTGGGGCGTTAACACATGGTAACACATGGCTCCGGCAACGGGAAGGTACACGGTGAAAAAAGAGAGAAAAAAAGAAATAAACAGAGAAAAAAAGGAAAAAATACAAAAAAAGAAACAAAAAAAGGAAAAAGGGGGGAAAAGGGAAAAAAGAAAGGGAAAAAAGGAAAAATGAAAGGAAAAAAGGAAACAAGAAAGGAACGAACTTTGGATGGGTATATATTTATGTATGTAGCGTGTGATGCAATAAAGAATAAAATGCCTTTGCCTGTGTTGTGTGGTGTGGTATTGTGTGTTGGTCCCTTCATGATTATACATTAATTATGGCATGAAGTGCTGTTTTTTGTGCGGGATCAGAAAAATCGCTATGCTTCCATCATGTATGTATGTATGTATGTATGTATGTATGTATGTATGTATGTGTCACTGAAAAACATTTCTTTTTTAAAAACTTGTAATCTCAAAAACATTCATTTCAACAATGAATGATAGTAGTAACTCACACTCAACTCAATCACTTGAATCTGCATGGTAATGGCATGGATATGGATGGCTACCTTTGTTTCATCATTAAAGCCAAATCATGCATGCAATAAAATGATGTGTGAGTAAACTATACGTTAGTGATGCAAACAGAAATTAAATTATGAGGCCCTTTTTTTTATCCCCTTCAATTCAATCAAGGATACGTTCTTTAACGACACCACAAGCATCTGCTTCTGCTTCTGCTTCTGCTTCTGCTCAGCTAGAAATGTCATGTCATTTGCGCACTCTTCACTTATGTCTAAAAATAATATTATTGTGATTAAAGAAATGTTTAAAATATACATATATATTTCAATGTCCATAGACAAGCAAACTCCAAATGAACAAAACTTGTTGTTTATTAAACAAAAAAACAACAACAAACAAACACCATGTACGTATGCATGAATACATATATGCAACAAAATGTTTATATTTTTTAAGAAAAAAAAATAACAAATTGCAATAAAGAAAACGTCTTTCCATTGACATTCTTTTCAGCAGCAAAGAAAAACCAGAAATTTCCTTTTTTTATTCACACAGTCATGTCATGTCATGTCATGTCTTCAATGATCCACACGCTTGCTCCACTCGACCCACTTGGACGTCAACCTCAACTTCAGATGTTGCCCATGCATTTGCAAAAAAAAAAAACGGGGACACAGACATTGTAACTTGGGGACATTTTAAAATATAACCACAACTAAAATATACCAGTTGCATCGTAATAATGGGTTGTTTGTAGTAGCAGTTTTTAAAGAAGTATACAAAAGTTTTGTATGACGTATGACGTATGACGTTGTTGTGTTTGACAAATCCTGGAATGATGTGATAACTTACTTGGGATAAACATGGAAGAAATTATGTAATAATGTCACATTTGCCGCCATTATGTTTTCCCATTCTCCGGTAAAGTGGGGCAGGGATAAATAAGATACAAGTCCAAGGACTTGCAAAATAAATGCACAAAATACTTCAAATTTTCTCTCATGCTTGCTTCAATGAGGGACTATTATGTATGTATGTATGTATGTATGTATGTATGTATATATGTATGTATGTATGTATGTATGTATGTGCTATTCAACAATGTTAACGTTTCATGTTGTGGGAAACAATTTGTGGCACACTAACTAAACTAAACTAAACTAAATTAAACTAAACTACACTTACTTATAGTGACAATCGTGTAATTCAAGTTAAATGAACAAAAACAAAATTTACCAAGCTGCTCTTTCTTTCTTTCTTTCTTTCTTTCTTGAAAAAGGGGTTGTGTTGTGTTGTGTGTGACACGACACGTCAGGTCACATTACATTGTGTGTTTATTCACATTCACAGCAAAAAATGGGTTGCTCTGTTGTCATGCATGGGTCATGGATGTGCACGTACCTCGTTGTCGTGGTTGGCCTTGGGAAAAAAAAAATCAAGGTGATATGTGATTGCTCAAAATTGTCTTCGTCACCTAGTGCAACAACAGGAGGTGGCGCAACATATATTGCTTCCCCGATGTCTTGTTGACTTTCACAAAGGTCATCTGTGTCATCAACTCCGCTAACTTGAGGATTTGGCAAGGCATTTCTTGGTGGAAGCATTATCGGCGCATCGGCCAATCGACGCTCTGGCTTGACTCGGGACAAATGGAAAACTCTGGAAACAGCGACCATCTGTTCACTACTTTTTGAAGGTTTGCTCCATCCAGCAATTATCCATTTGATGGCAGCACTTGCATAGTGATGTAGGACTAAACGTACATGACTGCGAAGGTCGACTTCATCCCAGACGGACACATATTCTCCAGTCTGCAAAAGGAGAACACGATTTGTTTGACATGCATGTTGCGTGTTGCAACGATCACTACTTTCATTGTCGTTCTTTATCAAGGACCATAATATCACAGTAGTTGTGTAGTGTAGTGTAGTGTAGTGTTAAACTTTAGTGAGTTTACTTACACAAGTATTACATTACATTGCATTACTTACTGCACATGTTGGTGGCCCCTCATTACAATTACAATTACAATATTACACTGACACTGACAGTAAATCATTTGCTTCACCGAGATAAAAACGGCCTTATGTAGTTACAAGAACATTTCCAACAACCAATCAACCAAGCAGTTTTTATTAAAAGAAGAAAAAATTAATTCTGAAGGGCCAATGTTGTTGAACGTTGTTGTAAATAAAGTCTTACCGTGAGGTATGCTGGGTGCAAAAAGTAAGTCCCCAGATCTCGCGATAAATACTTCACGGCAGAGATGCTTAACTGCCGAGACGATATCCTGCTACTAAAGACAGACATAGCAGTCGTCATTCCTCCATCCAGCGAAAAGCAACTTTTTGTGTTGGAATGTACGCCATCACACGCTGCATTGCCACATCCGAGCTCGATGCTTTCATGACCCAGGATAATGTCATCCACAACTGAGGACAACGAACTCATTTTGACATCCACGACACGAGCCGGAGAATAATTTACAATTTTTATGCCTCGGCAATCAGGCGTGATGGGGAGAAATGGACAATCCATTTCAACCAATGGAATGCCGTACAATTCAGAGTCAAAGTGAACCGGTTCATTTACCAGGACAAATGTCCCGATCCAACGTTGGGTTTGCTTTCGGAAAAGCATTGCTGTCCTTGGGCGTTTTACTTTTGATGTAAAACAGTGAGCCGTCACGGATTTCTCTGCAACAACAATGGAAATGCGAATGTATAGTCGGCTTTACGACGGCTTGAGCTACAGAAAATTGCTGCCAATGTGCACAGCACAGCACAGCACAGCACAGCACAGCACATACTTTTCACATGAAACGATGTCAAATCAATCAATCAATCAATGAATTTTTCATTTCCTAAAGATGACAGACATGGCAAGGTGCAAGCAATACAATACAATACAATAGGTTACAAGACCATTTATTTAAACATTCTGTCAAATATACAACACACTCACTACATATTTGTTAAACACCATACATACACAAACAAATGATACACACCTGAGGAGTATTAGATGCATGAATAACATCTCCACTTTTCTAATTTTGCCGACTGTAGATGTCGGCATTCTTGTTGGTGTGCCAACCTTGATGTGAAGAAGCTGCAAGTCATAAACATTGGAAAAATATAATTACTTAGTTAGTTAGTTAGTTGATCCACATAATATTATATTATATATTATTTGGATGGATCGATATAGAATCATAGATGGGGTGTTAATTTGTGAACATTAAAACTTCATTACTAATAAAAGTAGCTTTCAAAAATGCATAATAATTAATGATTTCCTTGAATGTTGCAAAAAAAAAAGAAAAACCGTTTGCTTTGCAATTGCAATGATAAATGGCGTGACGACGACGTCAAATAATGCATTATTTATTACTTACTATATAATGTTGACATGCCAAGTAATATGGCACTGTTAATTGTAATCCCGTTTAAAATACAAAAGGAAAAGTAAGTGTATAATTATGTAGTGTAAGTAGAACACTTCACTTCACCTCACTTCACTTCACCTACCTGGGCTATCATATGTGTAGAATTTTGACACTTGACGTGCCGCAATCGGGTAAGCGAAATCATGCTGGTGCCTGGATGCATGGCGCCACCTCCAAGTTTTCTCTTTCAAACATTTCATGATGATGTGTGACATCTGTAAAATCATTCATTAATTATTAGGTCAATGTGCACAGTCATTACAAATGACATAAGGAACAAAGGAGCAAAGGACCGTGTACAGGTACACGTACACGTACATGTACACACAGTCAGTTAGAGTTACATGTTACATGTTACATGTTACATATTACATGGAAGGAAAAATAATATTTACATTATGACGTTGAAAGGACAGCATGTGTACATTTGTAATTCACACAATGTATTGTAATTGTAATTGTAGTGCCTATTTATTGAGCACACAAAATGATATAATTTAATACAGCTCCAGCATTGCTGATTATATTTATATTGAAATGCAAGTTGTATTCAATCTTTATATTGCATCCAATACATACCATAATTATATTGGTACATTGGTACACCACACGAACACTAACATTATTTGTTGTAACGTATTTTTTAATTAATAATGTACATATTACAACAAAACATGCATCATGTTTTTACTTTAAATAAGCTGGAAGGTTTCAAAGAATAGAGCAGAAATATTTATTAATCAAATATACGCAACAAAAGGAACATAAAGCATGTATGTTATGTAGTGAGTAAGTCGGCAGGATGTATCGTCATGATTAACGGACCCATCACTGATCATGATCATGTAATTAATTGATTCTGTGAAGGTGTCCCTCACTATTGATTGGTGTTTATTGGTCACAAAAGATTTTTGACATCTCCAGAGACCTGTCTGCAAAAACGTGCTGCTGGACCAATTGAAACAAGAAGAGTGCAATCAATAGCCTAAACTGCCAATAGAATAGAGGTGTAGTGTGTAGTGTAGTGTAATGTAGTGTATTGTAGTGTAGTGTAGTGTAAGAAGCTCATTCATGCCACAAGTTAGTTATTGTCCTTCAGACACTTCAGACCCTTCATAATATAATCTCATGATGTGTCACATGTGTTAAATCAGTCATTCTTATGTGAATTTGCACAGTCATTACAAATGACATAAGGAACAAACAATGGCGTATTATATTGAAATATATATTTATATATATATATAAATATTATATTTATATTGAAATGCGAGTTCTATTCAAATTTTATATATTGCATACATAATTATACATTCATTGTATTATTTTGTACACTAACAACCAACGTAATTTGCTGTAACGTATTTTTAAATAAATAATGTGCATATTACAACAATGTTGCATCATATATTATCATGTATCATGTAACTTACTTTCAATAACATGGAAGGTTTCATAGAATAAAACAGAAATATTTATTATCAAAATAATATGCACAACACAAGGACAACATAAAGAAGCAGGCATTTTAATTTTATTTAGCCAATACCATTTATTTTTATTTTACACTTTTTTTAAAGGAAGGATACACATTACAGATTACACATTACAGATTACACATTACAGATTACACATTACAGATTACACATTACACATTACAGATACATTAAGTTGTGAATCAAAAAGAAGTATTCTGTCATAATAACAATGAGATAAATAAATCTTGACATCCTTCACATCAAATCACATCATCCTTCACATCAAATCCTGTGGTGATTGTGAAGTAGAAGACGACTGTTGGCGTTGCCCGCTAGGGGCTCGAGGCTATTTCAAATCCAGTCGCACGAACGCTCATGCGAGACTTGGCCTGCTGTGAGCCAAAGTCAGACAATGATTCATGTTGGTAAAAGCCAAGAAAGAGAGAGAGAGAGATCTTTGTGAGATGGATTGATTGTATTACCTCACTTAATATTTGTAACCTATTAGCTATAATATACTCTTGTTGTATTTGTATGTGTTTTCATAGATCCTGCTTTGATTCAAGTTTAATAAAGCCTGATATTGGCCAAAGGCTCTCCATCATTCATTACAATAAGCGGCGTCAGGATGGTTAAAACCAGGATGGTTAAACTTGAATACAAAGCAGATTATCAACAAATCGATGGCAGATCACATATTCAAACGATTCGGACGTCGGCACGATCGACTACTACAACAACAACAACAACAACAACACCAGGCATTTTAGGGCCATTTTCCCTGTAAGAGCGGGGGTGAGCCTTGCGGTCCCCATGACAATCTTCTCCATTTTGTCCTATTTTCTGCATCTCCCCTTGTTAACCCCCTTGCAAGCATTTCTTCTTCGACCATCTTTATCCAAGTCTTTCTCGGTCTTCCCCGTCCTCTACTTCCTTCTACATTCATTTCCATCACTGTTCTCAACCAGTCACTTTCATCCTTCCTCAACACATGACCAAACCATCTCAAACTGTTTCTCTTCACAGCATCCATCACAGGCTCTATTCCCATCATCTTTCGCAATTCATCATTTGTCTTCCTCTCTCTCAACGATACTCCACACATCCACCGAACCATTCGCATTTCCACCCTTTCCAGACTTCGTTGCTCCTCTACGTTCATTACCCATGTCTCGCTCCCATAAATCATAACACTTCTCACACATGCAGCATACACCTTTCCCTTCAGCTTCAACGACACTCCCCTCCTCGTCAGCACGCCACTCAGTTCCCGAAACTTCTTCCATGCACATCTCACTCCAGCAACCGTTGCCGAGTCTGATCCACTTTCTCCATTCAGCATGTCTCCTAGGTAAAAAAATGTTTTCACACCTTCCAGCTTCACGCCGTCTCCAAGATCCAACTCAACATTTCCTCCATCTGCAGCTCCCTCTGTGCATACTTCCACTTGAATGTAGCTGCCACGCTGGTTAATGACCCTCTCAAACCACTACATTTTTGATGAACCCACTCAGCGCACATTGTACATTGAATGGAATTCACTCCGACACCCTTCCTGCACACAGCACACGGCCACTTCCCAGTTCTTTCCACCTCACCACATGCTTTACCACTTGCCATCACCTTCGTTTTTCCGATATTCACTTTCAGACCTTTTGTCTCCATACATTCCTTCCACTTGTTCATCTACTCCTTCAGTCCATCCATACTTTCTGCAATCAACACCAGATCATCAACATGTAACAACTCCCACGGTAAACCCTCCTTTACGTTCCGAGCCAGCACCTCCATCACAGCTACAAATAGTACTGGACTTAGTACCGACCCCTGATGCACTCCCACCTTCACCTCAAACTCACCACTGTTCCCGTCCTTCATCCTTGCAGCAGTGCACGCTCTTTTGTACATTGCCATCACTACTCTGATCAACCATTCCTCCACTCCTAACTTCCTCAATGCCCATGTCACTACTTCACGTGGAACCCGATCGAATGCTTTCTCCAGATCAACAAACCCAAGAAACAACTTCTTCCTCTTCTCCATGTACTTCTCCTGCAACTGCCTCACAATAAAAAGCGCGTCTGTGGTTCCTCTTCCTGGCATAAATCCAAACTCCATTTTGTCCATCTTCACTTTCTTCCTTATCCTCCTCTCCAACACCCTTTCCAATACCTTCATTCCATGCTCCAATAACTTTATCACTCGATACGAGCCACAGTCCAGAGGGTCACCTTTCCCCTTGTTTCGAGGGACGAGGGTGTCATGAAATTCTGTCTAACATCTGAACAAAGGTGTCATGCATCTTTTGCCCACTATGCGGCCGTTATAAGAACTCGGTCATTCAGCGCTATGATCATACCTGAGACATTAACTGTATGCTGTGCTGGTGCATAACTAGATGGTACGTGTAGTGAAATTATACCAAGGTGAACCCAGGGATGCTCGCCACGAAAAGGGGGGCCGTCTATAAGACCCGGGACACTCGGGGCGTGCGGACACTCCGGCGGGACTCACTGTGACATTATCCAGTAGTTGAATGGTATGTACGCCCCCAAAGGCTGCGCTGCGCGAACCATTGTTATATCGAAGTTACCATTGCTGTGCTTGAAATGCTCTGATTTAATGCCTATTGTTGCATGTATTGTTACAGGAGATATTATCGATCTAAATGATATTAAAGCCTACCCAGAGGTAAAGTCGTGTCTGCACTTGATTTTCACGACATTTAATATCATTTAGTTCGCCGAATGGCAGACCACAAGATGATCGTGGTTCCGATTCTCGGTGCCGACCCTCAAGCTGAAGGATCTGCATCGGAGTTTGCTCACTGGCTCAACACGCTGCAGAATTACTTCGCTGCTCACGAGACAGAGCCAACCGCTGCGATGCAGCTGACCGTGTTACAGTCCAAGGTCCATCACACTGTTTATAAGACCATTTCTCGATTTGAGACGTATGATACGGCCCTGGCCGAGCTGACGCGCCTCTACGTAAAGAAACGGAGCGCTGTGCACGGCCGGCATCAACTCTCTCAGCGACGGCAACAACCGTCTGAATCGATCGATCGCTTTGCCCAGGAGCTGCGCTCCTTATTGGCAGATTGCGTGCAGGACGTTCGGACTCACGAGCAAGTGCAGGACGATTTGCTCCGAGATGCATTCATATCCGGAATTAGTTCTGGAGTCCTGCGGCTCCGTCTCCTGGAGGTCGCGGAGCTGACATTTACAGAAGCACTACGGCTGGCACGCGTATATACAGATGCTCGAGTACAATTGACCGCATATGATCACCCACGAGTCGTGGCGGGGACCTCGCAACTCGCGCGACCCGAGAGGGCCACCGCCGAGGATACGGAGGAGGACCAGACCCCCACGATGGCCGAGCCCCTGGGTGCTCCGGAAGCGGACTCCGCATCCTGCCTCACTGCAGCCGCCGCTGCCAGGCCACGGACTGCCCGGTATGCAAAATGTTATTTTTGTGGCAATCGGCAGCATCCTCGCTCTGAATGCCCGGCTCAAGAGGCGACATGTCACCTCTGCTCTACTAAAGGCCATTTTGCAAAAGTCTGCAGAAAGGCCGCTCGGGGCATGCATTCCCGAGCGACCTTGAATGGGCTCATCGCTGAGCCAACGGATCGCGCACCGGACGGGGCGCCTTGCACAGCTTTGATGAGCCGCTCTCCTCCTCGCGGGCCCCTGGCTTCTTGCCCGACCTTGGTGAGATACGTCGGGCCGCCGAAACAAATGGCGCGAACGCGACCGGTCACAGAGCATCCAACCTTGACTGGCTTTCAAACGCCTACTTCAAACAAGCGACATGCTCCTACTTTGGAAATGCCTCGCGAAGTGCGGCAAACGCAGCACGTGACTCGAGCGCCATCTGATGACAGCTTTTGCGAATTACATGCTCCCCCTCTGGCATGTCAATCTGCAGATGGCAGAAATCTTTCTCACGTGGCTCGAGCGCCATCTCATGGAAGCTTTTGCGAATTACATGCTTTGGCATATGACTCTGCAGATGGCAGAGATCTTTCTCCCGTGGCTCGAGCGCCATCTGGCGGCTGCTCTCATGACCACCCCACACCCACTCTGGCAAATGGAACTACCGATGAGCCAACTGACTTCAATGCTCCTGCTGAGGCCCGAAGGATTGCTGCCGGCGTGGGATCCACCCGCGAGGCGCGATCTTCTCGCCCGGGCGGAACTATACCTGCCGGGTCTGCCGGCCTAGCGCAGGCCTTCATTCCGCTCACAGTCGCGGGCGTTTTTGCGCAAGCTCTGATTGATACGGGATCCACGGATAGTTTTATTGATCAGCGACTCGTGCATCAACATGGGTGGCCGGTTCTCGGGACAACCCGTCGGATCTTTATGGCTTCTCAGGGACTTCGGTTGAGCACTAAAGGGGCGTGTCGATTGAAACTTGTGATAAATGGACGCACGTTCCCGGACGTGTATCTCATGGTATTACCGGCCTTATGCGCTGACGTTCTGTTAGGACTTGATTTCCTTAAGCGGCATGGTCGTTTGGAAATAGACTTCGGAGGGCCGGACACGTTCGCTGTGTGTGCCCTCGCTCAAATGGACATGGAGCCACTCTCACTGTTTCCCAACCTGACCACTGATTGTACCCCTGTAGCCATCAAATCGCGGCGCTACTCTCGCGCGGACGCGCAATTCATTGCGGAAGAAACGGCCCTGCTCTTGAAGGACGGTATCATAGAACACAGTAGGTCACCGTGGCGGGCTCAAGTCTTAGTGGTGTGGAGTGAGGCCCACCGCAGGCGAATGGTAATCGACTATTCGCAAACGATTAATCGATTTACACAACTGGATGCCTACCCATTACCGGGGATGGACGCCCTAGTACGCCAGGTGGCCCTGTATTCCGTTTATAGCACACTCGATCTACGTAGTGCGTATCATCAAGTCCCCATCTCTAGGGCTGATCGCGTCTTTACAGCCTTTGAATCGGGTCAGCGGTTGTACCAGTTCACGAGACTTCCCTTTGGGGTAACGAACGGCGTCGCTTGTTTTCAGAGAGCTATGGATGACCTCGTTGCAAAGGAGCATTTGACCGATGTCTTTGTCTATCTGGACAATCTTACGGTTTGTGGGCATGACCAGGCGCATCACGACGCTAATCTAAAACGCTTCCTCGAGGTCGCGCGGAAATATCGCTTAACCATGAATGCGGCGAAGTGTCAATACTCTCTACGCACGGTAGACCTTTTGGGGTACACCGTGACCCATGGCTCCGTCTCTCCGGATAAGGAGCGTCTGCGCCCTTTGCTCGATATGGCTCCGCCTAGCGATCGGGCTTCGCTGAAACGCGCCCTGGGGCTGTTCGCCCACTACTCAAAGTGGGTGCAAAATTTCTCCGCTAAGCTCCGCCCCCTCGTGGCCTGCGACACTTTCCCCTTGGGCCCGGCCGCCCTGGCGGCCTTCGAGGGCCTTAAAGTCGACATTGCTGGCGCCGCTGTCGCAACGATTGACGAGAGTGCCTCTTTCGTTTTGGAGAGTGATGCCTCGGATCATGCGATAGCGGCGACTCTCTCCCAAGGAGGCCGCCCTGTGGCTTTCTTCTCGCGGACTCTCACCTCCGCCGAGCGGAGGCATTCGTCTGTCGAAAAGGAAGCGTACGCGATCGTCGAATCAATTCGGCGATGGCGTTCGTACCTGCTTGGGCGGAGTTTCCAAATCATCACGGACCAACAGAGTGTTGCGTTTATGTACGACACCTTACATGCTCAGCGCATTAAGAATGAGAAAATCACCCGTTGGCGTATTGAACTCGCCGACTTCTGCTACACCATCAAATACCGCCCGGGGAAGGATAACCTGGTCGCTGATGCCTTATCGAGGCCGGCCACTTGCGCGGGGATCGTATCTTTGGAGGGGCTGCGCACTTTGCACAGCACTATGTGTCATCCCGGGGTAACGCGCTTCGCGCACTTTGTGCGCGCGGGCAATCTGCCGTACTCGATGGAGGACATCCGCCGCATCTGCCGTGACTGCGCGATCTGTGCGGAACTCAAACCGTGTTTTTATAGCCCCCCTCTGGGGACACTCGTTAGGGCTACTAGACCGTGGGAGCGCTTGGCGATGGACTTCAAAGGGCCGCTGCCAATGTCGAGCAACTCTCGCTATCTGCTCACTATCGTCGATGAGTATTCCCGATTCCCCTTTGCTTACACGTGCGGGGATATGTCGGCTGCCACGGTTATTCGGTGCCTGCAGAATTTGTTTTCTATGTTCGGGTATCCGGCCTACGTGCATACCGATCGGGGTGCGGTGTTCCTGTCCCAGGAAGTGAGGGGCTACTTGCTCCAACATAACGTCGCTTCGAGCTACACCACCCCGTACCGGCCCCAAGCTAATGGACAGATCGAACGCTTTAATGGGATTATATGGCGGGCCGTCATGCTAAGCCTCCGGACCCTCGGCCGAGGCCTCGATAAATGGGCGTGGTCGCTGCCTGCCGCTCTAAACTCGATCCGGGCTCTCCTATGTACTGCCACCAACCAGACTCCTCACGAACGACTGTTCCACCACCCTAGAAGCTCCGGCAGTATCCAGTCTTTACCCAGCTGGCTCGCTGAACCGGGGCCCGCCTATCTCAAACGAGCGGTTCGCACTAGCAAGTACGACCCCCTTGTTGACAAGGTGCAGGTCCTCCAGGCTAATCCCGAGCATGCCCGCGTGTTAACGGCGGATGGCCGCGAGTCTACTGTCTCCGTACGCCATCTCGCCCCTTGTGGGGACGACGACAGGGATACCGACGAACCCGTCTACGAGTCTATGGACTCTATCGAAGCTTCCCCTATGGAACTACCGCTGTTACTCCCGTCGTCCCCCGCCCCCGTGCCCGAAGGCGCGGGGGCGCCCCCTCCGACTCCAACCTCCGGCGGCTATTCCGACGCGGGGGACTCCGGGCTAGGGGACGCCGTGCCCGGTAGTTTCCGAACACGAACGGGCCGGGAGGTTCGCCGCCCCGACCGCTACAGGTGGACCGACTGACGTGGATTGACGTAACCCTTTGGTTTATTGCTGATGCTTGCTTGCAAACTGCCGAGCGGTAGTATAGTTTTAACGACGGGGAGAATGTAGTGAAATTATACCAAGGTGAACCCAGGGATGCTCGCCACGAAAAGGGGGGCCGTCTATAAGACCCGGGACACTCGGGGCGTGCGGACACTCCGGCGGGACTCACTGTGACATTATCCAGTAGTTGAATGGTATGTACGCCCCCAAAGGCTGCGCTGCGCGAACCATTGTTATATCGAAGCTACCATTGCTGTGCTTGAAATGCTCTGATTTAATGCCTATTGTTGCATGTATTGTTACAGGAGATATTATCGATCTAAATGATATTAAAGCCTACCCAGAGGTAAAGTCGTGTCTGCACTTGATTTTCACGACAGTACGTACTGCCGCTTTGTTACGGCTTGCTTGCTTGTGCTCATCTGTAAACTCATTACTAGTTCAGATGTATGCTGTTTATTGATATGATGTTCGTTGTAGTCAGGTTCACTATGTTTGTTCGTTCAAAATCATGGTAGATTAGCAAACCTATACATTTTTGGAAACGTTATTACATGGAAAATCTGAAAATCAATGTTTACATTTGCCAATTCCGACCAATTCGATTCGACCAATTCGACCAATTCGACCAATCGACCAATTCCATTCGACCAATTCGACCATTCGACCAATCGCTTCGATCGACCATTCGACCATTCGACCAATTCGATCGATTCGATTCGATTCATCGAATTCGATTCGATCGACCATTCGACCAATTCGATTTGCCAATCAATTTGACCGACCTTTGCTTGTGTGGAACGGACTGTGAAAACGATGCGGACTATATTGTCGGATACGACGCACAGGACAGTGATGACGAACTCTAAATGGCATATTCTGTAATCGTGTATGTTTGATGCCATTGACTGCCTGTGTATATTTTGTCATTGACTGCCTGTGTAGATGTGAAGTTATACTGACTGCATGTGTATATATGATTTTGCTGACTGCCTGTGTATGTTTGGTGATATGAATTATTGTGACACATTTTGATGTTATTAACTGCCTGTACAAAATGATAACATGTATTTGATTATGCAACTTATCGCGAATATAAAGACAGTATTTTGCAATTCAAAACCTTTGATTCGTGTCTTACCATTCCCCATAGCACTAATTTGATACTTTCATTGGATTCCTTGTCCCTGAAAATATAGGTTTAGTATATATTTTAAAGTTTTTAGGGTAATTAGAGGCAGAAATAGAACAAAATATGTATTTTACAGTGGCCATTTTGAAAATCCAAAATGGCCACCATACAGGTATCTCTCCAAATGTAAACATTGATTTTTAGTTTCCTTATGCTATAACCTTTCCAAAAATGTATAGGTTTGCTAAGCTACCATGATTTTGAACGAAATATAATTTATTGACATAGTGAACCTGACTATTGGTTCTCTTTTCAGGTATTGTTAGGGATCGAATGATATTAAACTCATGATCTGAGCCAATGTTGTAACTCTGATTCTTACAACAATTAATATCATTCGTCTCTTGTCTTTATCGACAACGATGACTCATAAGCTGATCCTTGTTCCGATCTTCGGAGCGGATCCACAAGCCCCAGACTCGGCGGCCCAGCTGCAACACTGGCTAAGACTGCTGACGAGTTACCTGGGAGCCCAAGCCGATCTCACGGATGAGACAAAGCTCGCCGTGCTTAATTCTTGCGTCTCACATTCTGTTTATCACTACATCTCTCAATGCGTCACGTACGATACTGCCGAAGCGGGACTTCGCCGAATCTACATCAAGACTCGAAGTGCGGTCTACACCCGGTATTTGCTCTCCTCACGACGGCAGGACCTTTCGGAATCCATCGATCACTTCGTTCAGGATCTTCGCCGATTAGCGAAGGACTGTACAGGTGAACCTCGATCCCACGAACAGGTCTGTGATGATTTAATGAGAGATGCTTTTGTTTCCGGTGTATACTCCCCGATGATATAACATAGATTGCAAGAGATGGCCGATTTAACTTTTGAGACTGCTCATAAGAATGCGCTCGTTTACGACGAGGCAAGGAGACAATCTGAGGCATACGATCGTCCGTACGTCACTGCGGGGCTAACCGGTGAACGACCGGAGAGGGCTCCCGCTGTGGAGCGAGCGGATGCTGAACCTCCACTGGAATCAGGGACAACGGACACTCTCGAGGCTTCGGGCCCGAGCGTGACCGCCGCAGCTGCCACGACCCAATCTGCCGGGGGTACGCCACGAATTTCGCAAACTACGCCACGCTCGACATTAGCTGGCGTCGGACCTACGCGCGTGGCTCGATCGCCACCTCTGGATGTTTCAACAACTACAGGTCCACCCGGGTTAACCAACGCTGTTATTCCAGTCATGGTTGAGGGGCAGATGGTCAACGCCTTGATCGACACGGGCTCTACTGATAGCTATGTTGACTTGCGGCTCATCCAGAAGCATGGATGGCCGATTCTCGGGACATCACGCAGGATTTTCATGGCTTCCCAAGCTCTTTGGCTGCGTACCAAAGGCGAATGCCGGCTGAAGCTAGTGATCAATGGCCGAATGTTTCCGGATGTGCATTTAATGGTTTTACCAACATTATGTGCAGAAGTGCTACTAGGTCACGATTTTCTCCATCGACATGGACGCTTGGAAATGGAATTTGGAGGTAACAATACTCTCTCTATGTGTGCTCTGGCCGGGATGGAAATTGAACCCCTGACACTGTTTCCAAATTTGACTCCTGACTGCACCCCGGTTGCCGTTAAATCACGACGATACTCGCGGGCTGACACGCAATTTATAACGGAGGAAACTAGCCGACTTCTGAAGGAGGGTATAATCGAACCTAGTCGATCGCCTTGGAGGGTTCAAGTTCTGGTAGTCCAGACAGAAAATCATCGCAAATGCATGGTAATCGACTACTCGCAGGCGATTAATCGGTTTACACAACTGGACGCCTACCCACTCCCGGGATTGGATTCCCTGGTTCGACAGGTGGCCCAGTACTTGATCTACAGCACATTAGATCTCCGCAGCACATATCATCAGATCCCAATCGCAGAGGCCGATCACATCTACACCGGGTTTGAATCCGGACAGAGGTTGTACCAGTTCACTCGATTACCTTTTGGGGTCACAAACGGGGTGTCATGCTTTCAAATGGCCATCGATGACATAATCGCTAAGGAACACTTAACCGATGTCTTTGTTTATCTGGACAATCTAACAGTTTGTGGGTATGATCAGGCCCACCATGATGCTAATTTGCGGCGTTTCCTCCAGGTTGCGCGCACGTATCGGCTAACTCTGAACGAGGCTAAATGTCGCTATTCTGCCCACATGATAGATCTCCTGGGGTACACCGTTACCCAGGGCTCTATCACTCCAGACAAGGAGCGGCTGCGACCTTTGCTCGACATGGCCCCACTGCATGATCGCGCTTCGTTGAAGCGTGCTCTTGGCCTATTTGCACACTACTCAAAGTGGGTTCAAAATTTTTCTGAAAAGCTCCGCCCGCTTGTAGATTGCAGTGTTCCCTATGGGTCATGCCGCCAAGATCGCTTTCCATGGCCTGAAGTCCGACATAGCTGGCGCCGCTGTGTCGTCTATCGATGACAGTCTACCCTTTGTTTTGGAGAGCGATGCGTCCGACCACGCGATAGCTGCCACACTCTCTCAAGGGGGGCGACCTGCAGCCTTCTTTTCAAGGACTCTCTCCTCCGTGGAGAAACGTCATTCGTCTGTCGAGAAGGAAGCGTACACCATCATTGAGTCTATTAGGCATTGGAGACCCTATCTGCTTGGCAAATCTTTTGAGGTCATTACTGATCAGCAAAGCGTCACTTTCATGTACGATACGCGCCATGCCCAACGCATTAAGAACGAAAAGATCACTCGCCGGCGGACAGAGCTAGCCGATTTTTCCTTCACTATTATGTATGGCCCAGGGCGGGATTATCTTGCCGCCGACGCCTGATCACAGCCTTCGGTGTGTGCGCGTCTCACCTCCTTTGAGGATCTGCATGTTCTTCATGAAACGTTGTGCCATCCTGGAGTTACGCGTTTCGCTCATTATATGCACAGTCACAATTTGCCCTCCTCTGTTGTGGACATTCGACGGCTGTGTCGCACTTGTTCCATTTGTGCAGAACTCAAACCTCGTTTCTACAAACTGCCTATGGGTACACTGATTCAGGCTACCTGGCCTTGGGAGAGATTGGCAATGGATTTTAAAGGGCCTCTACCGGCTTCGTGTCTTCCTGCTAGTCCTAGCATACTGGCCACGGCTAGCTCTCGCTATCTCCTCACGTTAGTTGACGAGTTCTCCAGATTCCCTTTTGCTTTCCCGTGCCATGATATGTCCGCTGCGACGGTTATCCGGTGTCTGCAGATTTTGTTCTCCATGTTCGGGAATCCGGCTTACGTACACAACGATCGAGGTGCTGTGTTTCTGTCCCAGGATGTGAGTACCTTTTTGCTCCAGCGCAATATAGCTTCAAGCCATACTACCCCGTACAGGCCACAGGCGAACGGTCAGGTGGAAAGATTTAATGGCATTATATGGAAGGCCATTACTCTGGGCCTTCGGTCTCGCAGACTAGGACTGGACCGATGGACCTGGATGGTGCACGGGGCGTTAAACTCGATCAGGACTTTATTATGCACAGCTACTAATCAAACTCCTCACGACCGTCTGTTTCGTTACTCGCGCCGTTCTGGAGATGTTCGACCTTTGCCGGGCTGGCTAGCTGAGCCCGGACCGGCTTTCCTCAAACGCGCTGTTCGTCAAACTAAATATGACCCGCTTGTCGACAAGGTTCGCATTCTCCAAGCCTAATCCCGAGCACGCTTGAGTGCTGCTGCCTAATGGACGCAGGTCTGCAGTCTCAGTGCGTCATCTTGCTCCGTGCGGGGATACCGTTCAGCCGGAGTTCAGCCAGGGGGACCCGCTGATGGGAGATTCACCGTCGGCTCCGCTCCCACACACTACCAGTCCGGTCGGCCCTGAGCCGCCGCCACCGCCGCCTCCCGAGATAGGCGGTTATTCCGACGTGGGGGAATTTCATCTCGTGGTTGAAGCACCCGACGCTTACCGAACTCCCGCATACCTCGCGGTTGAAGCACCCGACGCTTACCGAACTCCCGACGCTTACCGAACTCCCGACGCTTACCGGACACCCGCCGGCAGAGACATTCGACGCCCCAATCGCTATGGCTGGGACTGAGATGACTTGCTGCTCTATGTACTCTTCTGCTACCTGAGTTCCTATACTGCTATTCCGCTTGCTTTCACCCCTAGGGGTAGTGTAGATTTAACGCCGGGGAGAATGTCATGAAATTCTGTCTAACGTCTGAACCCAGGTGTCATGCATCTTTTGCCCGCTATGCGGCCGTTATAAGAACTCGGTCATTCAGCGCTATGATCATACCTGAGACATTAACTGTATGCTATGCTGGTGCATAACTAGATGGTACGTACTGCCGCTTTGTTACGGCTTGCTTGCTTGTGCTCATCTGTAAACTCATTACTAGTTCAGATGTATGCTGTTTATTGATATGATGTTCGTTGGTTCTCTTTTCGGGTATTGTTCGGGATTGAATGATATTAAACTCATGATCTGAGTCAATGTTGTAACTCTGATTCTTACTACAGAGGGTACTCAGTTCCCAATCCACTCGAATGCGGCCTTCTTTCACCACCAGATTGCAGATCTCTGTCATTCTCTTCACACCCCCAATTTCCCGCTGCCTTCAACATATCTCCCACAACTCCCGTCGGCCCTCCCGCTTCTCTACTCTTCATTGCTTTTATCGCTTCCTCAACTTCCTTCTCGGTTATCTTCTCTGCTGGTCCTAAAACCGGGTTACTCTCTATGTTGCCATCCCATTCATTCTCTGCATTCAACAGTTTTTCCATATATCTCTTCCATCTTCCTTTAATTCCATCTGGGTCCACAACGATTTCTCCCACTTCATCCTTCAAGCAACTCAACCCCATCACATCACACCTCTCTTTTGCTATCTGCTTTGCAATCCTGAATACCGCTCTCTGACCCTCTTCCAAATCCAAGCGTTCTCCGAACATTTTCATACATGCCTCCTGCGCCTTTGCTACCTCTTTCTTTGCAGCCTTCTTGGCTGCCTTATAACTTTCATGCTCTGCCTTTTCTGCCCCCATACCCTTCGCCTACTGCCACTCCTTGAACTTCTTCCTCTTCTCATCAATCTTCTTTCCAACTGCATCATCCCACCACCATGTTTCCGAGTGCCTCGGTGGTCCTTTTGTCCATTCACATACCTCACCAACGGCTCCCAACAGACTATCTTTCATTGACATACAACCACTTTCAAGCTCAACCACATCATCCTCGACCATACTCAGCCTCCCTTTTAATGCCTCCTCACTGTCACCTCTTTCAACCTCCACACCTTCCTTCTCGGTTGGTACTTCACCCGCCGAGCTCTCCTCGCACCTTTCACCCTTATGTCGCAGACAACCAAGTGGTGCTGTGAAACAGCCTCCTCCCCCGGGATCACCTTTGTGTCCCGGAGGAGCCCCCTATCTCGCCTATGCACCAGCAGGTAGTCAACGGTTGTCGTCGACCCACCTGACGTGTATGTAACAAGCTTATTATCCTCTTTCTGGAACTGAGTATCACAAATCAACAAATCAGCTCCATCAGCAAACTCCAAAATCCTTTTACCTTCTCCATTTCTCACACCATATCCGTAACCCCCATGAACTCCCTCAAAACCGTCCATACTCCTTCCCACATGTCCATTTAGGTCTCCTCCTACCACAACAACTTCCTTATCTTTCACGTTCTCCATCAGCTTCTCTATTGCACACCAGAACTGGTCCTTCTCTTCATCGCTCCGACCAACCTGTGGAGCATATCCCGAGATGACGTTCACCAAGAGCTTTCCAATCATCATTTTCACCATCATCAACCTTTCACTCACTATAGTCACACTCACCACACTGTCTACAAACTCCTCAGAAAACAGGACACCAACACCATTCACGCCTTCTGGGCACCCTTGCCACACAAACTTGTATTTCTGTCCCTGCCTACCCTTCACCATTCTCACACCACTTCCCTTCCATCTCATCTCCTGCACACAACATATGTCCACTCTTCTTCTGACCAATACTTCCACCACTTCTCCTGATCTCCCTGTCATTGTCCCTACATTCCATGTCCCAAACCTCAGAAACCGATCTCCACGTCGGGCATCAGACATTTCGTCATCATAAATGGAGTGATTTCCACCCTTGCTTCGATCGGGTCCCCCACCTTGAGTTTTGACGAGAGGGAGTGGGGTCCCCCATGGGGTACTTCAGGCTGTACCCTGCCCATATGTAGTTGTAATTGTCATGGTTCTCTTTTTGAGGCAATGTTTTTATGGCCCGATGCCCTTCCTGACGCCAACCCTTTTAGTCGCCTCTTTCGACATGCAGGGATACGGTGTACCTATTCTAAACTGGGGTACACACCGGAACAATCGACCACTGCGAGTTCGGTAAATCCCCTGCTCAGGAATACGTTCTTCCTCCTCCTGAGGAATCTCCTCGATTGTTGGGAGATTCCTCAGAGAAATGGGCGACAAGGGCACTATCTCTAGCAAACCCTTGATAGGTACAGCAATCCTCTCAGGAAAACCTTCGGGTGACTTTCCATGCACTTCAGATGAATAACAACCTCCCCTTGTGGTGCGAGATGACGAACTGACACTGTGGTCTCGTGACCATCGGCCAAGCGAACATGTGCGTACTCCTCTTTAGCTTCGAGAAGATTCACTTCGTCCACGAAAGGCTCGTATTTGCTTTAATGCATAGATCGACGTAACAAGACTGGTCTTGGAGCGGACAACCATGTCGGTAACGAGTGCCCACTGGAACTCCTGCAATGATAACTAAACAAGTGTTCATGCAGTGTTACATTAGTGGCAGTGGACAGTAAAGACCAGATCGAATGTAGCGCGTCAGGTAGCACTGTTTCCCACTGGCCAACCAAAAGATCACGTGATTTGAGTTACATCGAAACAGCACGCCAGATCATGCCTTTGTATCGCTCTACGAAACCATTGCCTTATGGATTATAGCTGGTTGTTTGACTGGAGGCTATACCTCGTTCCTGAAGGAAATGTTTTATTTCTCAAGACATGAAAGCAGTCCCACGATCCGAATTAATATACGCTGGACAACCAAACAAAGCGAATAACTCAGAAAGACATTTAATCACTGAATTTGAAGAGAGATCTTCATAAGGAAAAGCAAACGGAAAATGCGAGTACTCGTCTACAATGGTGAGCATGTAACGTTTAGAGGTGGCCGTAGGGAAGGGACCTTTGAAGTCAATGTTCAATCGTTCCCATGGTTGGGTGGCTTTGATAAAAACCCTTTGATGCGGTTTGTGAAATTGTGGTTTCAGCTGAGCACAAATAGGACAAGAACTACAGACGCATTTTACGTCTTCAACAGAATAGGGAAGATTGACATTGCACAAAATGGGCCAGACGAGTGACTTCCGGATGACAGAGCGAATCATGCAGCTCTCGCAATCCCCCCTAGGACTCCATGGTCGCACAGAAAGCACAAGAAAATGCATTGGCAGCTACATTGTCCTTGCCCGGGCAACATACAATGTCATAGCCAAACTCCACAGGTTCGATACGCCACCTAGCGATTTTCTCATTCATTATTTTCTGGGAATGTTGACCTTCAAACATAAAAGTGATCGATCACTGGTCTGTAATCAAATGCAAGTGTTTTCCAAGAAGGCAAAAGCTTCCTTCTCAACAGATGAATGGCGCCTCTCATTGTGTGATAACGTCCTGGAAAAGAAGGCCATGGGTCGGCCTGACTGATTCAAGGTAGCCGCGATTTCGTACTCGGAGGCGTCAGTCTCCACCAATAAAGGAACAATGTCGTCAGTTGACATTACTACCGCTTGAGCAATATTGTTGTGGTTTTGCAATAAATAACCCCCCCCCCCCCCCCTAGTTAATTGCACGATAACATGTAGCACGACAACATTACACACGACAACATTATACGACAACGATTACACGACAACATGTTCTAATGGGTAATTCTAATGGGTAATTCTAATGGGTAATTCTAAAGGGTAATTCTAAAGGGTAATTCTAAAGGGTAATTCTAAAGGGTAATTCTAAAGGGTAATTCTAAAGGGTAATTCTAATGGGTAATTCCAAAGGGTAATTCTAATAGGTAATTCTAAAGGGTAATTCTAAAGAGTAATTCTAAAGAGTAATTCTAATGGGTAATTCTAAATGGGAATCCTAAAGAGTAATTATAATGGGTAATTCTAATAGGTAATTCAAAAGGGTGATTCTAAAGGGTAATTCAAATGGGTAATTCTAAAGGGTAACTTCAAAGGGTAATTCTAATGGGCAATTCCAAAGGGTAATCCAAAGGGTAATCTAAAGGGTAACAAGCGTTATGCCTCGGTCCCCCGTCGTTGAAGTGATGTGAGTTGACAAAGTGGAAGATGCAAGGTGGCCATTTTGGATTTTTTCATGGCGACCCAATTTTCAATAGCATTTTTCGTTATGCCTGGATACACCCAAACACCAGATTAGAAGTTAGTAGTTCGTTTATTTTTCAAGATATTTCGCTCACAAGGGTCATAGATATATATAGTGGCGGCCATCTTGGATTTTGACGTGGCTACCCAATTTTCAATAGCGTTCTTCCTTATGCCTAGATACACCCACACACCAGACTAGAAGTTGGTACTTCGCTTATTTTTCAAGATTTTCCGCTCACAAGTTTCAGAGATACATGGCGGCAGCCATCTTGGATTTTGACGTGGCGACCCAATTTTCGATAGCGTTCTTCCTTATGCCTAGATACACCCACACACCAGATTAGAAGTTGGTACTTCACTTATTTTTCAAGATATTCCGCTCACAAGGTTCAGACATACATGGCGTCAGACATGCATGGCTGCGGCCATCTTGGATTTTGACGTGGGTTGCACCCACACACCAAATTAGAATTCGGTCCTTCGCTTATGCACGCACGCATGGACACACGCACGTTCGTATGCACGCCCGCACGCACGGACGCACGCACACACGGACGGAGGGTAAAACCATTGTCCCCCTTTCACTCCGCGATGCGACAGGGGACAATTATAAAGGGTAATTCTTAAGGGTAATTCTAAAGGGTAATTCTAAAGGGTAATTCTAAAGGGTAATTCTAAAGGGTAATTCTAAAGGGTAATTCTAAAGGGTAATTCGAATGGGTAATTCAATAGGGTAATTCGAATGGGTAATTCAAAAGGGTAATTCTAATGGGCAACTCTAATAGGTAATTCTAAAAGGTAATTCTGAAGGGTAATTCTAATAGGTAATTCTAAAGGGTAATTCTAAAGAGTAATTCTAAAGAGTAATTCTAAAGGGTAATTCTAAAGGGTAATTCTAATGGGTAATTCTAAATGGTAATTCTAAAGGGTAATTCTAAAGGGTAATTCTAAAGGGTGATTCTAAAGGGTATTTCCAAAGAGTAATTCTATGGATTAGTCAGTTATTTCTTATTCAATGTAAAGATTAGCTCCCTTCCCATTGTGCAGTAATTGAAGCAGATATGTATTGAGTTTAGGCAGGATTTCAAACCTTCATATAGTTGAAAGAAGACGTTGATTCATGTGCAAGGAGGTGTGGCTACAAGCACAGTCCACGTGATCAACCGCAACTGTGGTAGGCGTGGCTAAAATAACCGCCCACGTCGCCAGCAGGTAACCAATGAGAGATTGTGGACACGCAAACAACCAATGAGAGATCGTGGACACGCAAACAACCAATGAGAGGTCGTGGACACGAAAACAACCAATCAGGTCTAGACTCTTTCCCAGCAAACTTCACTAGCAAACTTCGGCCAATGAGAGGCGGTGGAACATTCTAGAAAGCCTTTCACCCCAATATAAACCGGTGCCCATCGCACTTCGAGTTCTCTCTGCTCTCTCTCTTGCTGCCCTCTCTCATCGTGGTCATTCAAACTGACTGTCAGACGTGCTGGTTCGTCCTTCCTGCACTGAATTCCTTGACCTGAATCGTCGTTCGTGCTGACTTTGACGTGGTGGCTCATCCTGCGGACCTTCTTCAAGCTGCGCGTCCTGAACGGGCTGCGAACTGCGCACGGAAGCTGGCGAACCCAAGTCCGCGGCTGCATATTGCTCGGTACGAGTTAACCTGTGCAATTCATCCCCCGTGTGTGTGTGTGCAAGGCGCCTGTTGGGATTTAGATAGGTAAGAATTGATAAGTCTGCCTCTCGTCCTTGTTCTGTGAATAATAAATAAAAGTGTACATTTTGTTTCCTTTCAACCTGTTCGTGTACGTCTTTTTCCCCATTGGCCCAGCATAGTCCGAACCAAATTTGACTCTTTAATTAGGTTCATAAATCCCGCAGCATAACCGTGATTCACACCAGCGCAAAAACCGCTCGGTGCACTCAATTGGAATAAGGTGTGAAATAGCAAGAGGAGGGGTTCATTTCCCGGTCTTTCTAACCACGTTGTCTCAAAGGTATTTCGGTAGTGACCAATAACCCTTCACCCGTGGTTGTGGGATTGGCATTTGAAGTTGCTTAGCAACTCGTCGACCACGAGTTTAGTCATGATCGACAACCCCGTGGGTCCGGTGTCTGTGGGGGAAATGGGGTCTTCACCCCCTACCTCCCCCCTCCCCTTAGTACGTCAACAGAACCGGAATCCGCAACAATATCATTAGTCAAATTGTGAAAAGCCAGTTTGGCTACTGAAGACAACGGAAATTTTTTGCTTTCAACCAGAGGACAAATTTTCTTGGAATACTTCGGGATCCATTTGGAATAATGTGCGAATAGTCCCAGAGTTCATCTCAGCACGGGTAAGTCATGAGGAGGTGGCATTTCCATTAGAGGCAGAAATCAACTCATGTCAGGACAATTTGAGCCTTCCAAAATGGTATATCCCAAAAGATTGATAGTTGTCACTGAGAAGGTGCATTTGTCATCATTGAGAGTCAATTTATACTTGCGAGCCACGTCCATGAATCGTTTTAAGTTATTGTCATGCTCGTCCTGCGTTCGTCCACATACCGTGACTATCTACATAAACAACGGTGTCTTTAAGATTCTCTCTCGAGACTATATCATCGATTGCTCATTGAAAACACGCAACTCCGTTTGTTACCCCAAAGGGTATGCGGGAAACTGATAGAGTCTCTGACCAGACTCGAATGCCGTGTACTGCTTATCAGATTCTGGCATCGGAATTTGATGGCAAGCACTACGCAAATTTAATGTCCTAAATACTTGATATTTAGGCACCTCTCCTACCATCTCGTCCATGCGAGGCAGGGGGTACGCGTCTAATTGCGTAAAACGATTTATGGTTTGGGAATAATCTATCACCATCTGTTTTCGGTGATCTGGACTGGTTGTCACCAACACTTGAGCCCGCCACGGCGGCTCACTCGGCTCGATAATACTGTTGCGGATATGAGGATTGCATTTTTTTGATTGTGTTGTATTGTATTGGAAATGGTGATGAACATTGTTTGGATATGGCCCCTCCTGCCTCCGGAGTTGTGTAAAGATAAAAAGGGCGTCTCGGTAGTTAATTCCATAAACACCACATTGCAGGACACGATAA
This sequence comes from Myxine glutinosa, assembly GCF_964187855.1. NCBI lineage: Eukaryota > Metazoa > Chordata > Myxini > Myxiniformes > Myxinidae > Myxine > Myxine glutinosa. Next base: position 190,308,823 of record NC_136265.1, read on the forward strand.
AACCCTTGTTCAGTAGCTTATATCTTATTATGTGTTTTAGAGTAAGGCCTTGTCTTCCATTAGAATGACACTCCATTGCACCGAATCAATTAAGAATCGCTCCCCTTCAATAATTCCATTTCCCAGCCAAACTCTCCATCTGTGGGTAAAGCAGTTCACAAGCGTGGGGTGCACGCCCTCTCAATTCGCTGCTATAGTGAATATGTGCTTCGTGCTCTGTTTGAACAGGAGGGGCGGGGTCGCCAGGGAGAGGCAAGCCCAGGGCGTGCCACGAAGGGCGGGGCTGTGCAGCCCCATGCCCAAATAAGGAAACAAGCCCGTGGCTCGCCACGAGGGGCATGCCGTCGGCGCGATGCCCAAATAAGGAGACAAGCCCGTGGGATTACCATACAAGGTCACGAAACAGAGCACGGTGGAGAGGGCGTGTCAGTCCCGCGCTGGAGAGAAGTGAGAGGGAGGGAATACGAGCTGAGCTGCATGGAGAGGTACACGACAAAGAAAGGGTCCAAGAGAAAGCAGAGGAACTTTTACGAACGAGTTGCAAAGAGATACGGCAGATGAGTCCAGCCCCGTTTCAACCAGCCGCGTGAAGCCCTGACGGGGCAGCGAGTGACCCTGCCAGCGTGCGCTGTAAAGCCGAATACCAGGAGCTGCCGGCGTGCGCTGTAAAGCGGATTACAAGGAGCTGCCGGCTCCCCGCTTCCCGCCCGGAGTGGACCTGCTCGCTGTGCCCTGTGACCCCACCTGCTCATCCTTTCCAGCCATTCCTGCCTGCAAGTTCCCCATTTGCGTACGTGAGTTTGTTTTGTTCGTGCTGTCTTGGGTAGTAACTAAGTCTGTATAAGCTAGTAATTTTCACTGTGTCACCTGCGTTTTCATGTCCGCTGTAAATACCCGTGACTGCTCTTTTTGCTTATGTGTGTAAATAATAATAAACCCCGTTACTCTTCTGTACGTCTTCTTCTTCCTCTTTGCATTCGTCGTCTTAGTCTTTTCCCGATTGAATAGCGGTGGCGCGATACGGCCAACGTTTGGGTGAATCGGGTTGAGTCGGGGAACAACTGTTCGGTCGCGGAGCCTCCGCTCGGCAAACATACCATCCTTAACCGCGTACCGTAACAATTGGTGTCAGGAGTGTCGGATCGGACCCGAAGCGTGCTTAACGCGCTCAAAATTATGAACTGCTGGAAATTTGTGTTGTTTTAAAGCAAAACCCGAATTTTGAAATCGCACCATGGCTGGTCAAGGCGACGGGATGCCGGTGGGTGAGCTAGAGGAGGGGTTAGGAGTAACCCAGGATCAGAGGGACGAAGTAGAGGAGAACATTGGCAATGTGGTTGAGGGGGTATCAGGTGCACAAAATGGCGCTCTCGCGCACGAGGTTTCAGGTGCGCAAAAAGGCGCCTCGCACGAGCGCGCGGTAGCCGAGCCCGCTGTATCAGCGGGCTTTAACATGCAGCCGATTGACATGCAGGCCCTCATTGCGCAGCTACAGGCAGCTGTACAGATGAGTATAGGAGACCAAATTGGAGGTTTGAAACACAGTATGGGGGTAATGGGGAACCGGATGGATGCTCAGAGTGAGCAAATGGGGAACTCGATGGATGCTCAGAGTGAGCAAATGGGGAACCGGATGGATGCTCAGAGTGAGCAATTGGGGGTAATGAGGGACGAAGCGAGGGGTACCGGTGAGGGATTAGACAAGAAATTTGAGGGATTAGACAAGAAATTTGAGGGATTAGACAAGACGTTTGAGGGGTTAGACAATGGGATAGAAGGGGTGAAACATGGGTTAACGGGGGTGGAAAATAGAATGGCTGCCCAGGAGAATCAGATAGAGGGGGTGAAAAATGGGTTAGATGGGCTAGAAAATAGGATGGAAGACAAATTGCGGGCAATAGGGGAGCAATCCACCCGAGAAATTAAACAAATGGGAGAGCAGATAGAGGAGGTAAAAATCGGGGTAGAAACCAAATTGGATGCTCAGAGGGATGAATTGGGACAGATGAGGGCAGCATCTACAAAAGAGAGGGAGGAGATGAAAGAGGAGATACGACGAGGTGTAAGTGAGGAGGTCTCGGGGGTACGCGAGGAGGTAAAGCGAGGTGAAAAGCGTATAGAGAAAGAGGTGAGGAATAATACGGCTAGGTTACAGGGGGGCATAGAGGGTCTGACGGAGGAGGTGGAACAGCTGACGGTGGGACAGACGGAGTTAGTGGAGCAGGTTCAAAGGAACACTGCGGTACTAGGAGGGTTAAAAGCGACACAAAACGACATAAAAAAGGACTTGATAGCGACACAGAGGCAATGTCAGATGGTACGTGAGGGACTGACAATGAGGTTGGATGAGGTGACAGAAGTAATGGAGACGAAGGACCGAGAGGTGAGGACGCACATAGAGACGGTCAAGATAGCCTTAGAGGACGAACTTGAGGAGACGCACCGGGAAATAAAAGAGGTGAAGCAAAAATTAGAGGAAGTGGAAGAAGAGGTGAGTGAAATTAAGAAGGGACGGACAGAAACTAAGAGAGAGATAAAGGAGGAGGTGATGGAATATGTACAAGGTCGGTGCTCAAATTGTGATGATGTGCTCGCTAACCAAATAAAGAGTTTGCAGGTGGCGAAGGAGGTGCGGAGACGAGGTGCCAAGGTGAGTGGCGATATACGTGGAAATGTATATGATGTGAGGAAAGCTTCAGTCGGCTTGGGGGTTGATTTGGATCCGGGTGTTCGTGAGAGGCCGTTGGTGAAGTGTGCGACAGGTCTGGTGTGCGAAAGAGGACGTGTGCGAGAATGTCCGACTCTGGGGTGTGTGAGGAAAAAGTGCGCGCCGAGGAGTGAGGGTGCTGTCGAGAGTGAGTCGGTCGTAGCGCGTGTGCGAGGGAGCACATGGAAGCGCGTAGTGAGGAGTGTTACAGAGGATGTAACGAGAGAATGTACGCCGGTGGTGAGTGTTACGGAGGAAGTAACGGGAGAGTGTGCGCAGGAGAGTACGCGAGAAAGGTGTGTAACGGACGGGTGCATGGGGAAAGAGTGCGCTGTCAAGAGTGAGGGAGAATGCACGCCTGTGGTGAGTGTTACAGAGGGTGTAACAGGAGAGTGTGCACAAGAGTGTGCGTGAGAAAGGTGTGTAACGGACGGGTGCATGGGGAAAGAGTGCGCTGTCAAGAGTGAGGGAGAATGCACGCCTGTGGTGAGTGTTACAGAGGGTGTAACGGGAGAGTGTGCGCAAGAGTGTACGCGAGAAAGGTGTGTAACGGACGGGTGCATGAGGAAAGAGTGCGCTGTCGAGAGTAAGGGTGAGTGCGCTGTCCAGAGTGGAGGTGAGAGTAGTAAGGGTGACACGGAGCGTGAGTTGGTTGTGGCAGGTGAGAGAGGATGTACACCTGGAATGGAAGGATGCACACCTGGAATGGTAGAGCGTGTGTGGGAATGCACACTTAAGTTGGTAGTGAGGCACGTGGTTGGGTGTGCGAGTGAGAGCACACCTGTGATTGTCACAGAGGAGGTGACCGAGGAGGGGGCGCGAAGAGGTGTGTTGGTGAGGTGTGCGAACGACGAATGTGTGCCAAGGTGTTCGGTGGTCAGGTGTGTGACCAAGTCTGTGAGCGGAATGAGTGTACCTGGGTGCGTTAGAGAAGGTGCAATGACGAGGAGCATGGGAACAGCTGGATGTTTGAGCAAGGAATGGGCTGCGGGGTGTAAGCATGCAGGTGAGGCATCGACGGTAACCGGGTTAGAGGTTAGAACGACCTTATAGCCGAATCGGGCCCTCGGTGCGCGTCGGGCAGCTTTGCGTGCCGTGAGGACCAGCGGGGATCCGAACCACGGCGGGTTCGAAAGGACCGCCGTACGTGATCCACGCTGGGCCGCGTTTAGAACGGCCGCGTCCGTGCTCCGCTAGGCGGAGCGGGCAGCCCGATAGGAAGGGTTGTCATGGCGACCCCTTTTTGTTGAGACGTTCCGGCAGGTCGAGATCGGGCCATGGGATGGCTCCGTGCCGAGGTGGTGCGTGGGATCTCGGCCCGGGTAAGCCCCCGTCCCTGCACCGAATGCGGGACGTATCCAGCCGCTGGCACCAAACAATCCGCATTCATTGCTCGGCTTTACGAAGCCGAGCTATGGAAGTGAATTGGCGCACCGAGAGGCACTAGTAAGTAGACTGTGATGACGAGGATAGTGTTTTGGCCCCGAAATTAGAAAAACAAAATTTGATGATTGGCAAAGGATTGGCAGAGTGATGATTGGTAATGGTACAGTGATTGGCAGATGATTGGCAAATTTTTGATTTGTTGAAATTGGACGAGCAAAATTTATAGTAAGAGATGCCCCATGTGATGGGATGGCCAATCCACCATCCCTCACAGAGGGGGGCAAAGGAGCACTAGTTTTATGGGGTTTATGGCAGTGTAAGCTCACCGAGGGAGGGTTTGGATAATGTGTAGGGCCCTAGAAGATTGACATTAGGTAACGGTAAGGTTAGGTAGCTACATTGGACAGGTAGCTGGGGACATAGAGAGGGTAGTTTGGATGATAATGACGTGGTATGTGCTTAGTTTAAAGGGAAGACGGGGAGCACTAAGTTAGAAGGGCAACAGGTAGTTGAGATGATGCCGTGTGAGTGTTGGAGGTGTATTCAAGTGTATTGAGCAGTGTGTGAGGAACAGGTGTGATTGAACAGGTGTGATTGCACAGGTGTGCAACTGAACAGGTGGATGGAGCAGTGTATGAGCAAGAGTGATAGTGATAGTGATGTGTATTGTGTTGACCAAATGGTCCAGGGAGAAGGAGGGTGCAGGTGGCACCAGGTGTGAGTGCACAGGTGTGCACCAACAGGTGTATGGAATAAATGGTTGTGTGGAAGACATGGAGTGTGGAATATACGGAGTCTTGGAATGGATGGTCGTGGAGTGAGTATGGTGGAAAATATGGAGTGGAGTGGATGGTGCGAAGGTGTGAATGGGGGAAGAGTGGACCCCCATCACGGATACCCGGGGCGGGTAGTGTAAGTGTTTGGGAGAGGCTATAGGTAAATTGTGGTTGGATATTGGCATCTGTGGTGCGGGTGGAAGAATGATGTTTGGATGGGTGCATTAGTGTTGTGGAAATGGCTGGGCGTGTAGCCTGTTAGTGTGTGTAGTTGGTTTGGGCACTCCACCACTGTGAGGATGTCGGCCAGGTGAGGCCGCAGGTGGGCTCTGGGAGCTGGTAGGGTAGTTGTGGATGGGGCCCGAGGATCCGGAGGACGGACCCGGGTAGCCCAGTGCCAGAGGGCACCGAGGGGTGACAGAGCCAGGAGGGGCCTTCCCCAATTAGATAGGTTAGGGTGAGGAGCTAGGTAAGCTCGGGTGGCAACTACAGTGGTGGAGGTGTGCAGGTGGGTAGACCTGCTGGGAGAGCTACACGACCCAGCCCCGAAATTGTGCAAGGGCACCGGGAGATGAATCGGGGGAGTGAGACCCCAAATTGAGAAGCACCACAGTTTGGGCAATGGGAATTGGTTTTTAGAACCCATAGTGTAAGTTGGCCAATGGATTGGCAGGGAGAGACCCCGGGTAGTGTAAAGTGTGTTAAAGTCATTTAGAAAGTAGTTAGGATGAAGTCTCCTCGCACCATCTGCATCCACTCACCTGAGATGACGTACCTCCACACCATGCCATGTTTTGATTATTTTTTATGTGCAAATGTTTTGGATTGTGAGACGCATCATGACGTGGGTGTGACATTGTGCTTGATGTTCCATCTCTTCCTCCTTATGAGGGTTGATGATGAATTGGGTGATAGCAAATTTTGGCTAGAGGGATTGTGGTGACGAATTTGGTATTGAAGAAATATGGGGAAGACGTGACAGTAGCGACGAATTTGTAAATGTGTAGGTTTTGTACATATGGGGTAAGGGCAAGGGTAGTGTAGGTGACAGGGGGGTGACGTACGGTAGGGACGAGCTTTCTGACTTCGCCCTCCGTACGCATTTCACCTTGCATTGCCTTATTGATGTGTACCCTTGTGACGTTACCCCTCGCTCATCTGTCTTGTCCCCCTTTTGTCTCCCACATGACCTGTGCGCCATTGGGCGCCGAGGGGAGCGTGCGTGAGCCCGCCATTGTGCGCCCGGAACTCCCAGAACCAGCTGTCTGCATCGATGCACCACATTATGGACCACATGTCTGTGGCCGAGCACCACTGATGGACCCCATGGGTTGGGGCATGGCCCCTCTGCTGGAACCGGCCATGAGGGCCCGAAATCTTGCTGGCGGACCTTGGCCACAGGGCACCGATGCCCCACAGGTGAACCACACGTAGTCGGCCCTGTGGGCCATAAATAAAGAAATAAAAAACGGACACGTAAGGTGCATTTCATTGCAAATAGGCCGCCAGCAAAGGAAAAAGACAACAACTGGAAGAAATAATAATAGCCAGCAGAGGGAGCCGAAGAGCAAGAGACCACCTGCAGGGTTAGGGGTTGTTGTTTTTATATTCATGAACACTGATGAACTGTGGTGACTGCACCGATTGGTGCTTGAGGGTGTTTTGGTGCGTTTTGGGTGCTTTCATGGTGCATTGATGCAGAGCAGACTGTCTCCCCCCCAGAAAGAACAATTACAGGTCCTGGGTTAGTTTTGTAAATAAAAGTAGCGTCAATTGTAAATAATGTCAATTGTCTGCCATGATCTTTCTTGGGAAAACCACATTTCCAAGCTGGCCTCCAAAGCCAGTCGCCGACTGGGCATCCTCCGTCGTGCGAAGTCCTTCCTCGGCACACCTGAGCTCCTCACCACATACAAGGCTTTCATCCGCAGCTCAATGGAATACTGTTCTCCCCTATGGGCCGGTGCTCCTGCCTCACACCTAGCTCGGCTTCACGCTGTTGAAACCAAAGCTTTCAGAATTATTGGAATCTCCCGCGATGAAGCTATCTCTGAGGGCCTTTCACTCACTCACCGCAGGCAGGTAGGTGGTCTTTCTGTCTTCTACCGACTCCTCTCCGGCCTTGCACCCCCAGCTCTCTCTGTGCTCTGTCCCCCAAATATTCCTACAGGTCGCACAAGATCTGCCAGCAACCCTCTGATGGTTAAACTGCCGAAATCTCGGCTCTCTGCTCACCTTCACTCTTTCATTCCTCTTTTCTCCCGCCTCTGGAACAAACTCCCTCACTCCCTTCAATCCCACTCCTCCCTCCAGGTCTTTAAAACAGCTGTTCACCACCATCTCTTATCTTCCCCCATCCAAAACCTTGATCTTTTCTACCCCCGCTAATTCACCCCAGATCCACCTTGTTTGAAATTCCAACTTCTTTCCTGGAAGTCCTGGCAGTGTCCATATGTTTTATACCTCTCCCACCGCCCCCTTCCCATGCCCCCCCCCCCCCCAAAGCCCTCGCCCTCTCTCAGATCTCTCGATGTCTCCATGTCTCTCGGTCCCTGCTCTCAAATGTTGTGTTTGTGTCCTTCCCCCTCTCTCCCCATCTTGTCTACCGCTCCCGATGTTATATGTTTTATGTGTCGGTTTGTCTTTCTGTGTGATTAATGTTCGCTCTTTCACGAGCCTCGATCTTGTATACAAAAAAAAAAAAAAAAAAAAAAAAAAAAAATGCTCCCCACCGTCAGTGTATAGTTTGAAGACCATTCCGCAATTCGGTTAGCTGTGGGCATGAGTCTGTTAGGCAGGGTGCAATGGAGCAGCGGGACATATTTATTTATGTTTTAAAACTGTCGCACTCAGGGTCAGGTTAAAAGTAGAGGGAACTACACCTACGTGTCACACTAAATAAAAGTTGTAGGCCCGGTACGTGCCTAAGAGGAGGAGGGTGCAGTGTTGCGGATATGAGGCTTGCATTTTTTTGATTGTGTTGTATTGTATTGGAAATGGTGATGAACATTGTTTGGATATGGCCCCTCCTGCCTCCGGAGTTGTGTAAAGATAAAAAGGGCATCTCCGTAGTTAATTCCATAAACACCACATTGCAGGACACGATAAAACCCTTGTTCAGTAGCTTATATCTTATTATGTGTTTTAGAGTAAGGCCTTGTCTTCCATTAGAATGACACTCCATTGCACCGAATCAATTAAGAATAGCTCCCCTTCAATAATTCCATTTCCCAGCCAAACTCTCCATCTGTGGGTAAAGCAGTTCACAAGCGTGGGGTGCACGCCCTCTCAATTAGCTGCTGTAGTGAATATGTGCTCCGTGCTCTGTTTGAACAGGAGGGACGGGGTCGCCAGGGAGAGGCAAGCCCAGGGCGCGCCACGAAGGGCGGGGCTGTGCAGCCCCATGCCCAAATAAGGAAACAAGCCCGTGGCTCGCCACGAGGGGCGTGCCGTTGGCACGATGCCCAAATAAGGAGACAAGCCCGTGGGATTACCATACAAGGTCACGAAACAGAGCACGGGGGAGAGGGCGTGTCAGTCCCGCGCTGGAGAGAAGTGAGAGGGAGGGAATACGAGCTGAGCTGCGTGGAGAGGTACACGACAAAGAAAGGGTCCAAGAGAAAGCAGAGGAACGTTTACGAACGAGTTGCAAAGAGATACGGCAGATGAGTCCAGCCCCGTTTCAACCAGCCGCGTGAAGCCCTGACGAGGCAGCGAGTGACCCTGCCGGCGTGCGCTGTAAAGCCGAATACCAGGAGCTGCCGGCGTGCGCTGTAAAGCGGATTACAAGGAGCTGCCGGCTCCCTGCTTCCCGCCCGGAGTGGACCTGCTCGCTGTGCCCTGTGATCCCACCTGCTCATCCTTTCCATCCATTCCTGCCTGCAAGTTCCCCATTTGCGTACGTGAGTTTGTTTTGTTCGTGCTGTCCTGGGTAGTAACTAAGTCTGTATAAGCTAGTAATTTTCACTGTGTCACCTGCGTTTTCATGTCCGCTGTAAATACCCGTGACTGCTCTTTTTGCTTATGTGTGTAAATAATAATAAACCCCGTTACTCTTCTGTACGTCTTCTTCTTCCTCTTTGCATTCGTCGTCTTAGTCTTTTCCCGATTGAATAGCGGTGGCGCGATACGGCCAACGTTTGGGTGAATCGGGTTTAGTCGGGGAACAACTGTTCGGTCGCGGAGCCTCCGCTCGGCAAACATACCATCCTTAACCGCGTACCGTAACAATACGTTCGTTGAGAAGTTTCCTGGTCTCCGTAGCAACAAATTTCACAGCCTCCCGAGTAAAACGCCTCGACTTTACAGCGATCTGTTTACAATCTGCATTTACATTGGCAAAGAGCGACGGCGGATCGACGACTACCTCTGCCAGTCTACAGACTGAGAAGGTAGGGTTAGTACTGCCAAAAAGCATAATCAAATCAGCATGCTATTGCAAAAAATCATGACCCAAGAGTAGCTCAGCACATAAGTCTCTCAGTACCATCAGTTTCATGTTCTTGTACTTAGTCTCATTAGTTCCTAGTTCCACAACACAGTATCCCCTTATTTCTTGAAGTAATGATGATGACACCATATACACTCGTTTCCCCATGGGGAGGATCGGCCAGGCATGGCGCTTCACCAATGCAGCACTCACTTGTCTGTCCGAACTCCCCCATATCGATCAGAGCATCAGCGACCTCACCAATAACCGTAATCTTGACCACCGCTTTAGCTAGACTGTAGGGCGAACTAGACTGTAGCGGGAGCTTAGTGGCTTCCAACTGCATACCAGCAGAAGTCGGTCCGACAGTTTTGACAGCTCGGCACACCTTGGCATAATGTCCTTTCTTTCCACAGTTATTACATATTCCATTGTGAGCCGGACATTGGATACGGCAATGTCTCCGATATCCACAGAAGTAACATTTGGTAGTAGTAGCTGATGTGGTCATCATTAACTTGGGAGTTGACACCTCTGCCGACGATGGCTCATAATCGACCAGTCCGTCAGATTCCTGGAGTGGGAGTCGTGTTGCAGACACGTTGATCAGGGTATCCTGGGATTGAGCGAGTGTCTGCATCTCCCCTTGTCGTCCCTCCGATGTCAAAGCATTCACAGGTAGATACGATCGCCCGTAAGAGTCCGAACGCATCTGAGCAAGTTGCAAGGTATGTGCCTTTTCATAAGCATCATGAAGGGTCACCAAGTCATTTTCCAATAAACGTTGTCATATATGAGGTGATTGCAGACCAGTTATAAAAGCATCACGCATGAAATCATTTGAAGTTCCTGCAACGTACCAATTTGAAAATTGCAATCTCTACTCAAATGCCTCAATGCTTGCACAAATTGCTCCAGAGTCTCACCCGGTTCTTGACAGCAGGTAGCTAGTAGATGTCGAGCATAGATCATTCCACGAGGCTTTACGTACAAAGTCTCGAGAGCCTCGCAAGCGTCAGTGTAGGTTGCGCAGTAGGCGAAATACCGATAGACGGATGTAGACACATGACGGATAAGCACATCAAGCTTATCCGCATCAGTAACTTCATCGGACTCATAAGCCTGAAGATATCATCTGAAGACACGAATCCAGCGAGCCCACTCCTCGCCGGCATTAGCAGTGTTCGGGTGCACGTCAAACTTCTTCAATTTCAGCATCTTGTCCATGGTGACCAGAATTCAAGTTTAATAAACGCTTCTTCAGTTATCATCGCCGGAGTTCCAGTGGACACTCGTTACCGACATGATTGTCCGCTCTCGGACCAGTCTTGTTACGTCGATCTATGCGTCAAAGCAAATACGAGCATCTCGTGGATGAAGTGAATCTTCTCAAAGATAATGAGGAGTATGCACAAGTGCGCTTGGCCGATGGTCACGAGAGCACAGTGTGAGTTCGTCATCTCGCACCGTGAGGGGAGGTTGTGGATAGGATTTGGAAACCGAAGTTGCAGGTAAAGTCACCCAAAGGTTTTCCCGAGAAGATTGCTGTGCCTTTCAATAGTTTACCAGAGATAGTGCCCGTGTCGCCCATTTCTCTGAGGAATCTCACGACAATCGAGGAGATGCCTCAGGAAGAGGAAGAACAAATTCCTGAGCAGGGGATTTACCGAACGTGTAGTGGTCGATCGTGCCGACCTCCAAATCGTTTGAATAGGTGATCTGCCATTGATTTGTTGATAATCTGCTTTGTAGTTGTAGTGATTGTGAAGAAAAAGTGGAACTGTTGGCGTTGCCGCTAGGGTCTCGAGGCTATTTAAGATCCAGTCATGCAAACGGTCGTGCGAGACATGGCCTGCTATGAGCCAAAGTCAGACAATGATTCATGTTGGTAAGAGAGAGAGAGAGTTCTTTGCTAGATGGATTGATTGTATAACCTCGCTTAATATTTGTAACCTATCTATATTATATATTATATTGGCGAAGGTGATTCTGTCCGTCTGTCCGGGGGTGTGGCTTAGTCCATTTGCAGAATAGCTCCACCCATTCTTGGAGAGGCTTCATGTTAACAAATATCCACCATTTTATTACCTCGAATGGCTTTGAGGCCTGTTTAGTTAGGCCCATGCTGTCTTTCTCTCTCACACAGGTTTATTTCAATTCTAATTCGATATATCATTTCATTTTTAACAGTCGCCAACATAGTGTTGGACTCGGTTGAAAAAAAATGGGAAGAGAATCCCAAGAAACTTTCCGTTTATAGAACGAAATGATTTCTCAAAGGCCTATAAACTAAAGCCCATTCATTGAGTCACCCTCACGATTTTATCTCAAATTCACTATCTGATTTAATTTTTATCGATGGTTTTAGACTCGGTGTCAGAAATAATTGAGAGCATTCACACACACACGGGAAATTGCCGAGATATATTTATAAAAATCGCGCCACGATGATACACGAAAATACACCGCCTAAAATAACAGTTGGGGAAAATGTCGACATATATTAAAAATTCGCTTTTTCTTTTCCGTTAACATTTATTACTTTTACGTTTTATGACAGTCGGCACAAAAACGACATCTATATCTTCGTTCTTTCTTATTTCATTCAACATTATTATCCGGAAGTAAAATATGTTTCAGGAAATTACCGAGAGATATTTCTTCGTTTTTTTTTTATTAGTTATGTGCGCATACACTTTAAATAGGTTTATTTGAAATCTTTAATTTTCACAATGTAATTTACTTGCCATTTGTCATTTGATAATTACGAGACACTTCCTCTTGAGGATCGTGACAATTCATGCGTTGCGTGGAAACTTCCATTTCCAAAATGAATGTGACTGTCGATGAAGAACGCAGACTTGACCAGGATGTAGCAAGAAAACGAATGAGGCGGGCGAACGAGTCCGTCGACGAACGTCAATCCAGACTTGAACAGGATGTAGCAAGAACCGCACAGAGACCGCACGAGACGGGAGAACTGCACAGAATGCTGCTGCAACAACGATGAGGAGGGTTGGAGAGGAGCGAGGGGTTGGAGAGTGAGGAGCGAGGAGTTGGAGAGCGAGGAGCGAGGAGTTGGAGAGCGAGGAGCGAGGAGTTGGAGAGCGAGGAGCGAGGGGTTGGAGAGCGAGGAGCGAGGGGTTGGAGAGAGAGGGGTTGGAGAGCGAGGAGCGAGGGGTTGGAGAGCGAGGCGATAGGGGTTGGAGAGCGAGGAGCTAGGTGTTGGAGAGTGAGGAGCAAGGAGTTGGAGAGTGAGGGCTGATTGGAGCGGAGAGTGAGGGCCGATTGGAGCGGATCGATGAGGGGCGATTGGAGCGGAGAGTGAGGGCTGATTGGAGTGGAGAGGAGTGTGAGGAGGTATTGGAGAGGAGTGTGAGGAGGTATTGGAGAGGAGTGTGAGGAGGTATTGGAGAGGAGTGTGGGGAGGTATTGGAGAGGAGTGTGGGGAGGTATTGGAGAGGAGTGTGAGGAGGTATTGGAGAGGAGTGTGAGGAGGTATTGGAGAGGAGTGTGAGGAGGTATTGGAGAGGAGTGTGGGGAGGTATTGGAGAGGAGTGTGAGGAGGTATTGGAGAGGAGTGTGAGGAGGTATTGGAGAGGAGTGTGAGGAGGTATTGGAGAGGAGTGTGAGGAGGTGTTGGAGAGGAGTGTGAGGAGGTGTTGGAGAGGAGTGTGAGGAGGTGTTGGAGAGGAGTGTGAGGAGGTGTTGGAGAGGAGCGAGGGGTTGGAGAGGAGCGAGGGGTTGGAGAGTGAGGAGTGATTGGAGAGGCGAGTGAGGAGCGATTGGAGAAGAGAGTGAGGCGCGATTGGAGAGGCGAGTGAGGCGCGATTGGAGGGGAGTATGAGGAATTGAAGACGAGTGTGAGGGATTTGAGATGAGTGTGAGGGAATGGAGAGGAGTGTGAGGGACTGGAGAGGAGTGTGGGGGATTGGAGAGGAGTGTGAGGGATTGGAGAGGAGTGTGAGGGATTGGAGAGGAGTGTGAGGGATTGTAGAGGAGTGAGGGATTGGAGAGGAGTGTGAGGGATTGGAGAGGAGTGTGAGGGATTGGAGAGGAGTGTGAGGGATTGGAGAGGAGTGTGAATGATTGGAGAGAAGTGTGAGGGATTGGAGAGGAGTGTGAGGGATTGGAGAGGAGTGTGAGGGATTGGAGAGGAGTGTGAGGGATTGGAGAGGAGGATGTTGGAGTGGAGCGAGGGGTTGGAGAGTGAGGAGCGATTGGAGAGGCGAGTGAGGAGCGATTGGAGAGGAGAGTGAGGAGCGATTGGAGAGAAGAGTGAGGCGTGATTGGAGGGGAGTATGAGGAATTGAAGAGGAGTGTGAGGGATTTGAGAGGAGTGTGAGGGATTTGAGAGGAGTGTGAGGGATTGGAGAGGAGTGTGAGGGATTGGAGAGGAGTGTGAGGGGTTGGAGAGGAGTGTGAGGGGTTGTAGAGGAATTTGAGGGGTTGGAGAGGAGTGTGAGGGGTTGGCGAGGAGTGTGAGGGGTTGGCAAGGAGTGTGAGGGGTTGGCGAGGAGTGTGAGGGGTTGTCGAGGAGTGTGAGGGATTTGAGAGGAGTGTGAGGGATTGGAGAGGAGTGTGAGGGATTGGAGAGGAGTGTGAGGGATTGGAGAGGAGTGTGAGGGATTGGAGAGGAGTGTGAGGGATTGGAGAGGGGTGTGAGGGATTGGAGAGGAGTGTGAGGGGTTGGAGAGGAGTGTGAGGGGTTGTAGAGGAGTGTGAGGGGTTGGAGAGGAGTGTGAGGGGTTGGCGAGGAGTGTGAGGGGTTGGCGAGGAGTGTGAGGGGTTGGAGAGGAGTGTGAGGGGTTGGAGAGGAGTGTGAGGGGTTGGAGAGGAGTGTGAGGGGTTGGAGAGTGTGAGGAGGTATTGGAGAGGAGTGTGAGGAGGTATTGGAGAGGAGTGTGAGGAGGTATTGGAGAGGAGTGTGAGGAGGTATTGGAGAGGAGTGTGAGGAGGTATTGGAGAGGAGTGTGAGGAGGCATTGGAGAGGAGTGTGAGGAAGAGTGGCATTGGAGAGGCGTGAGGATGGAGAGGAGTGAGGGGTCACATATGATGTGAAATAAATAAATTGTGTTCATTACACCATTTTAACCATTTTGTAAAATTTAATGTGCAGCATGTAAATCAAGATGTCCAAACGTCACACACGTACATACCCGTGGGATTCCCACGGGTGACCCCATTAGTCCATATTATATTCTCCGTCGGTGATCCGGGCGTCTGTCCGGGGGTGAGGCTTCCTCCGTTGACAGAGTAGCTCCACCAATTCTGGGAGAGGCTTCAAAAACAAATATCCGCCATTTTATTAACTCGCATAGCTTTGAGGCCTGTTTAGTTAGGCCCGTGGGTGTCTTATTTCAACTCTAATTCGATATATAATTTCATTTTTCACAGTCGCTAACATGGTTTTAGACTCAGTTGAAAAAACCGGGAATAAAATCCGATGAATGTTTCCGTTTATAGAACCAAATGCATTTTCAAAGGCCGATAACATAAGCCTGTAATCTCGATTGTAATTCACGAATCACGATCTGATTTCATTTTAATCGATGGTTTTAATCTCGGTTTCAGCAATAATTGAGAAAATTCACGCACATAATTGCTGAGATATATTAATTACAACAATTTCAACATTTTTATTACAACAACCCACTCACCAGGCAATGTCTGTTTCGTTCGAAGCGATTATACACCGCCCAAAGAAGATTTTTTCTCGAGGAAATAAAATCGTGAAATCTTTAATATTTTTTTTTTGGTTTTCTCACGAATTTTCAAGGCTGAATCAATCGTGTACACATCTAGGATTAATAAAGAAACTCCATTTCACGTTTTTTCATCGTGTTTTTTTGTCAGGTTCTTGGTGCGAGTTGCTCTCGACGTCAGAATATGCTCCATATGCATTGTGTGCATCCGAGCTGTCTTTCGCTCAAGGTTCCATAATGTGGGGCATGTGGGTGGTCATTCCTGCTTCTTTATGTCAGCGCTGTCTCAATGAGTTGCATGAGGGTTATCTGTTACTGCCATTTTCAAAATGAATAAAAGAATGAGGGAACAGAACGAGACACCAATGAACGTCGTGATCCTCTCCCAATCCCCCATGTGTAGCCCACCCCACCCCCTGTGGATGATCCACCCCGCCCCCCATGGGTGATCCACACACCCCCCCTCCCCACCATGGGTGATCCACTCCCCCCCGTGGGTGTCCCACTCCCCAGTGCAGTGTGTGTGTGTGTGTGTGTGTGTGTGTGTGTGTGTGTGTGTGTGTGTGTGTGTGTATATGTGTGTGTATATATGTGTATGTGTGAAGGAGCTGTGCTCCTACACAAGTCGAAAGGATTGACGCGACAAAAGACGGGAATTCGTCCGAGTTTCTTTATTGAGCAAAACAAAAACTCGGGTACTCCCAAAAGCCCGTTTATCGGGCAGCAATATATATATGCACTCAAACACGTCATGCCGGAGCGTTTGCCCGGGAAAGGCGAGTCTGGGCATGGCCCGCCCGGGAAAGGCGAGACTGGACGTGCCCGGGCGGCCTGGGCGAGCCCGGGAAAGGCGAGTCTGGACATGCCCGGGAAAGGCGAGTCTGGGCATGCCCAGGCGGCCTGGGCGAGCCCGGTACAGTGATCGCTCCATGGATGCGTCTTTGGCAGGTGTAAGGCGATTGTGTACGCTCAGTGGCAACCGCAACACGCGCCCCCCCAGAATCGACTTGCACCGGCAGGGTCAATTTAAGGGGGGTCCTGATGACCCGGCCAAAGCGACCCCTGGAGGGTCGTGGGGGGGGGGGGGTCCGGTGTGGTGGTGGGTGGTCGAGCGGGGGGAACCGCGGACGGGGGGCAGCCTCGCCGCGGAGGGAAGGGCCAACCGTGGTGGTTGGTCGACGTCCACGTGCGCCGGGTTGAGGCGGTCCACCGAAATCTGGTCTGACCTGCCGCCGACGTCGACGACGAAAGACTTGTTGTCCCGTCGCAGGACCCGGAAGGGCCCGTCGTACGGCGGACGGAGTGGCCCCCGGTGTGCGTCATGACGCACAAAAACGTACTCCACTATGCGAAGCGCTGGGGGGGCGTAGGACTGGGGGCCACCGTGGCGGGACGTTGGCACGGGGGCAAACCGTCGGGCGGCCTCCTGGAGGTCCGAGCGCTGGCGAGCGGTGGACCAGGGACTGGTAGAGTCGGGCACGAACTCGCCCGGGACGCGTAGCGGCTGGCCGTAGACGAGATTGGCTGAGGACGCCTGGAGGTCCTCCTTGGGGGCGGTGCGGAGGCCCAAAAGGACCCACGGCAGCCGGTCGGCCCAACCGCCGTCCTGAAGGCCGGCCATGAGCGCGGCCTTCATGGAGCGGTGAAAATGCTCGCACAACCCATTGGCTTGGGGGTGGTAGGCCGTGGTACGGTGGAGCTTGACCCCCAGGTTGCGGGTGACCGTGCCCCACAGCTCGGAGGTGAACTGCGGACCGCGGTCCGAAGAGATGTCCGCCGGTGCGCCGAAACGGGCGACCCAGGTGGCGATGAAAGCCTGCGCCACGTCGGCGGTAGTGGTGGAAACGAGGGGAACGGCCTCCGGCCACCTGGTGGTCCTGTCCACCATGGTGAGCAGGTGTGTGAAACCTCGTGATGGGGGAAGGGGGCCCACCAGGTCCACGTTGACGTGGTCGAAATGCCGTTCGGGCACGGTGAAAGGTGCCAGCAGGGCCTGGATGTGGCAGTGGACCTTGGCCCGCTGGCAGGCCGTGCAGGCATTGGCCCAATCGCGGACGTCCCGTCGAAGTCCGTGCCAGACGAAACGCGCCGACACCACCTTCTGGGAAGCTTTCCGGCCCGGGTGGGAAAGGCCGTGGAGGGAGGCGAAAACGTGGCGCTGCCAGGTAACGGGCACGACGGGGCGAGGCTGGCCTTGGGAGACGTCGCAGGGCAGGACAGTGTCCGCGAAGGGGACGTCGGCCAGGCGGAGGCCTGTGTCCGCCACCCGAAGGGCTTGCACCGTGGTGTCGGTGGTCTGGTCGGCCGCCATGAGCGCGAAGTCCACGCCGAGGTGGACCGCGTTCGCGCTGGCCCGAGAAAGACAGTCGGCCACGGCGTTGTCTTTTCCGGCGACGTGCCGGATGTCCGTGGCAAACTCCGACACGGCGGAGAGGTGGCGCTGCTGGCGGGCCGACCACGGCTCCGTGACTTTGGCCATAGCGTAAACCAACGGCTTGTGGTCGACGAAAGCCATGAACGGGCGGCCCTCCAGGAGGTGGCGGAAATGGCGAACGGCCAGGTATAGACCGAGGAGCTCGCGGTCAAATGTGCTATATTTTAGCTCGTTCGGCCGGAGTTGCCAGCTAAAAAAAGCGAGCGGCTGCCAAACCCCGTTCACCCATTGTTCATGTACGGCGCCCACCACGTAGTCGGAGGCGTCCGTAGTGAGGGCGATGGGAGCATCGAGCACCGGGTGAGCAAGCAGCGTTGCGTCGGCGAGGGCCAGCTTTGCGCCTGTGAATGCCACGTCCATGGCTGCGGACCAGACGACGTCATGCTTGGCCGGCTTGCCCCGGAGGGCTTCGTAAAGAGGCCGCATGAGCTGAGCAGCGCGGGGCACGAAACGGTGGTAGAAATTCACCCTGCCGAGGAACTCCTGCAGGGCCTTGATGGAGCGGGGACGCGGGAACTCGGTGATGGCCTCGACCTTGGTTGGCAGCGGCACGGCCCCGTTACTGGTGATGTGGTGGCCCAAAACGTCAACGGCCGTCGTGCCGAAGTGGCATTTGGCCGGGTTGACGATTAAGCCATGCTCGCTGAGGCGCCCGAACAGTGTTCGGAGGTGGAGGAGGTGCTCGGCCCGGGACGTGCTGCCGACGAGGATGTCGTCCAGGTAGACGAAGAGGAATGGCAGGTCGCGCAGCACGCCATCCATCAAGCGCTGGAACGCCTGGGCCGCGTTCTTGAGGCCAAACGGCATCCTCAGGAATTCGAACAGGCCGAACGGCATGATGACGGCCGTTTTTGGGACGTCGGCCGGCCTGACAGGTACCTGGTGGTATCCCCGTATTAAGTCAATTTTCGAGAAAATGACCCGCCCCGCCAAACGGGCGGAAAAGTCTTGGATGTGCGGGACCGGATACCTGTCGGGGGTGGTAACGTCGTTGAGGCGGCGGTAGTCGTAACTGAAGGCAGCTGATCAGAGATGATGATCTAGTGCCTACAACTGAATAATTTATGTTTTAGTTGCCTCTCAATTCATCTGACGCCCCTTTTCGTCGCCTTTCACGACAAGTAGGGATAGTAAAGGCCAATTTTAACCCGAGCCTCAATGGGGTCATTTCCTTCGTGCCTTTCCTCTAATTTTGCCATTTTAAATATATATATTTCCACGAAATGTGTTGCTTTTGTCCATAAAACATCATTTAATCCTTAATTTGATGCTTCTAAACGTTTTCTCATGTGAAAATTGTATAGAAAAGTGGGGTCACATCTTTCTATGATGCATAGTTCAAAAGTTATACATTTTTTGCCTATACGGGACGAAATCCAAGATGGCCGGCATAAAAAGCCCATGGGACAATATTTCGCAATGGGAACATCTTAAATATTTTATAGGACACCTTTATGCATTTAAAAAACAAGGTGGCGTTAATTATTCCAGAGGGTGCATGGGGGGCCTATCTGGCTACTCAACTACAACTACAACGGCTGACTCCACACACTGCCATTTTAATTTATATGCCATTCAGGCCAAACGTATCGTCAAAACCGTTATATATCACAATCTGCATGCTTTATCTTTACGTTTTTCATTCAGTTTGAAGCACAAACAACCCGCTGGTTAAAATGACATCAAATATTGAAAGCATTGGCATTACTGGTCTTCTGACACAGTACGTATAGGCCTTAACCTTCATGCCTCCTCACGTTCAGGCCGCGTCGGACAAATTAGCCCAGGTTTCTTAATACAGTAGTATCACTTTCATAATACTAATAATAATAACATTAATAATAATAATAACAAGCGTTACGCCTAGGTCCCCCGTCGGTGAAGTGATGTGAGTTGACAAAGTGGAAGACGCAAGGCGGCCATCTTGGATTTTGACGTGGCGACCCAATTTTCAATAGCGTTCTTCCTTATGCGTAGATACACCCACACAACAGATTAGAAGTTAGTAGTTCGTTTATATTTCAAGATTTTTCGCTCACAAGGTTCAGACATATATATGGTGGCGGCCATCTTAGATTTTGACGTGGCGACCCAATTTACAATAGTGTTCTTCCTTATGCCGAGATACACCCACACACCAGATTAGAAGTTGGTACTTCGCTTATTTTTCAAGATATTCCACTCACAAGGTTCAGACATACATGGCGGTGGCCATCTTGGATTTTGACGTGGCGACCCAATTTTCAATAGCGTTCTTCCTTATGCCAAGATACACCAACACACCAGATTAGAAGTTAGTACTTCGCTTGTTTTTCAAGATATTTCGCTCACAAGGTTCAGACATACATAGTGGTGGCCATCTTGGATTTTGACGTGGCGACCCAATTTTCAATAGCCTTCTTCCTTATGCCTAGATACACCCACACACCAGAATAGAAGTTGGTACTTCGCTTATTTTTCAAGATATTCCGCTCACAAGGTTCAGACATACATGGCGCTGGCCATCTTGGATTTTGACGTGGTGACCCAATTTTCAATGGCGTTCTTCCTTATGCCTAGTTGCACCCACACACCAAATTAGAATTCGGTCATTCGCTTACGCACGCACGTCCGCACGCACGCACGTCCGCACGCACGGACGGACGGACGCACGGACGGACGGACGCACACATGGATGGAGGGGGAAACCATAGTCCCCCTTTCGCTCCGCGGTGCGACGGGGGACAATAATAACGTTAATAATAATCATAATAACGTTAATAATAATCATAATATACGGTAGTAAACATAATCGTAACACTGCACTCCCTTTGTCGTGACTGCAAAGTTGATGGATTGAAGCGGTGTATGGTTGGTTCATTGTTGACTCGAAACATATAGAATAAACCAGTGTCTCAATGCAATCTCTTCCCTTCCATGGTGACAGAGAGCTTGGAGACTTGGAGTACTTCAAAATAATTTAATACTTACTTTCTTTGCTACCTGGCATCTCCACCCAGGTCATACTATTCTCTTCAACTAAAGTATCAAACAAACTCAGCTATGTCGCTGCTAGACTTTCGGTCTCGTTTCTTTTTAATCATGAATACAACAGGGTGGTTACCACTTCTTTTCATGCACACTTTGCATACTGTTACGGATTTGGCACTTCTGTGGTTGTGGTTTTCATCCACTTGAGACATTTCTGGTTCTAGGTATTATGGTTATTGTTGTTTGAGGGAAATGGTTATTGTGGTTAAAAGGTTAAAAGCGCTCATGGTAAAAAAGAGACAGGAAGCCGGATCGAGAACCGGAAGACGACGAGAGAGAAGAGGAAGAAGAAGGGCGTGAGGAAAAAAGTGAAAGAAGACGCGTGTCTTGAAGCTCCGTGGCGAGCGTGATCGAATGAAAGCCGCGAGTAACCTTTGAGTCTCCTTGAAAGGAATTTCCTGCGATAGGTGTTATCGCTGGAGGATTGAGAAGCCTGCGTAGTCAGGTATAGGCGCTGAGGTTCCGAAGAACCCTCGCCTGGGCGCTTCGGCTGAAGTAAGAGCCGTCAGCCATTTTGAACCACGCGCTTTGTTCCCCAAAAAAGGTGTTGCTACGCGTCAGCTTTTCTCACCATCCAGCCGTCTGCCGGGGATGTGTGTGCACGAAAGCGGTGTTTGAAGATTACCCTGCGGTTCGCTGATTGAACTGTGAATGTGCACGTCTGGTTCGCGCCTTTGGGATTTCCCTTTTCACTGCCAGTTTGCGGTTGGTTTGGACCACGTGACTGTCCACGCTTTGCCTACACCTCATTACTCGCCTCATCGCCTCATCACTACTCGCAGGAGGGGATTATCTTCGAGTTATAGAGACATTGAGGAGTGTTCTTTTTCATTCACTGGGAGCGCAGTGAGTTACGTTACTTTAGCTGATGGTACCATCTTAAGAAAAACTGAAACGCAAAAGAAACTTACCACCTTTGAAACCTTTAAATATCAACAATAACACTGCGTGTAGTAAATGTGTGAACTTATTTGTGGACAATAGTGTCCTCACTGCCAGACAAAACGGTCACGGATGGTCACTTGAACCTTCAATGGTCACTTCATAGCACAGCTGTTGAACAGCCGTTTTGACTGTCAGTGATTAGCCAAGGGGTACGGGATGATTTTAATGAGCTGCACATGATGTCTTGATATTGGCTTTAAAAAGGCCAGTGCAAAATGGGCATTTCAATCAACATGCCACGATTGTCAAGGGATCAACGGCAGCGTGCCCTGGGCATGCTGCAAGGCGGACTGAGCTACCGTACAAACCAACAATTGCTAATTGAAACATTGGCATTTTATTGATGACATGTCAAGTTTTTGACCAAGATACACCATCTCATCAGTTTGTTCTACAGTACAGAACAGCACAGGCTGCAATGTCAGTCCCCTTTCAATAGCGTGTGTGGCAGGTAGCTCAGTCCGCCTTGCAGCATGCCCAGGGCACGCTGCCGTTGATCGCTTGACAATCGTGGCATGTTGATTGAAATGCCCATTTTGCACTGGCCTTTTTAAAGCCAATATCAAGACATCACGTGCAGCTCATTAAAATCATCCCATACCCCTTGGCTAATCACTGACAGTCAAAACGGCTGTTCAACAGCTGTGCTATGAAGTGACCATTGAAGGTTCAAGTGACCATCCGTGACCATTTTGTCTGACGGTGAGGACACTATTGTCCACAAATAAGTTCACACATTTACTACACGCAGTGTTATTGTTGATATTTAAAGGTTTCAAAGGTGGTAAGTTTCTTTTGCGTTTCAGTATATATTGAGTGCACTTTGATTGCTCTGGGTTGTACCGTTATTCTTGTGTGTGATTTTTAATACAACATCTGTTCGTTTATAATCCTTGGTGTGGTTTCACTATTGTTACCGACACAGAATAACATATTTTTCTGCCGTGGCTCCTCTCGGGGTTCGGAGGTATACCGAGACCAGGAGGTCGGGGAGGAACACGTAACACATACATTGCTTCACATCAATGTTTATACTTTGAACAATTTGTACATAATATGCGTAATCCCTTGGGAATAATGGGATTCCATGATACTTTGTATGAGCTGTTTGGGAATAAGTTAACTCTTGATCAGAGCAATGGAGCTTAAACAGATTTTGACAAGAGAAGGGACAGGAACAGACTTCAGCTGGTTGGTGTGAAGAGGCAGCTGTGTTAGTTTGGTTAGTTTATCAAACACTCCACTAGGGAGAGACTGGAGCTTGTTGCTTTGCAGATACAGATATGTGAGTTGTGCAAGTTTATCAAACACTCCACTGGGTAAAGACTGGAGCTGGTTTTGGTCCAGACCCAGGATTGTTAGTTTGGTAACCTCAAAATTAAACAGCAAATTATATATGAAGTACATCTGGTAATGACATTAAATTATTTACCTTCAGTGATTATTTGCTTTTGGGGGATATTTGGGATTATTTGTTTTTGGGATTATTTGTCATGGGGACCGCAAAGCTAACCCCCGCTCTAGCAGGGAAAATGGTCGAAAAATGCATGTTGTTGTTGTTGTAGTGATTTGTTTTTATATTCGGGGATTATTTGGCTTTTGTAGTTGTTCTGATTTTGATAATAATAATGTTGTAGTAAAGCGCGGTGTTGCGCGCTGTTTGTAAACAAGGAGGAAGCGGACAACGCGGTAATTTGTAAGAGTCTTTATTCAAGAGCTCACTGTAACACTGAGCTGCTCAGGGCTGCGCGCCCCGTGTATATCGTGAGGCCACGCCTCTCACCCGGGCGTGGCCCACCCCCACTTGGTGTGCGGGGTGATGTCACCACGTCAGTGCTTTCGTGTCCGCCACACGCGCCCCCCCAGAATCCCCGCGCACCTGAAGGGTCAGTTTGCGGGGCAAACGGATGACCCGGCCGAAGCGCCCCCTGGCGACTGGTGGCGTCTGGGATGCAGGGATGCCATCTGGGATGCCTCCGGCTGCCCCTGCCGAGAAGGTGGGCCGCGTGAGGGCCGGGAAGCCGGCGAGGAGGCGGGTGAATTTGTCCACTGCCGGAAGCATACAGATCAACGTGGCCGGAACCGAACCGTTCGGCAAGCCGCTTGGCAAGCCGCTCGGTGAGCCGCTCAGTGGGCTGCTCGACGAGCTGGGCAGCGCACAAGCGAGCGAGCTGAACGTCTCGGCCTGGACAAGACGTCTGTGCTTTACGTCGACCAGGAGCCCATTGGCGCACAGGAAGTCCGCGCCAAGCAATGCCATGGGCACGTCGGCGGTGACGAACGACCATCGGAAATCCTGCCCTCCGAACCACAGAGGGAGGCAGCGTTTTCCGTACGTACGGATGGGCGTCCCGTTCGCAGCAAGCAGCGCGGGGCCCCCGCCCACGGCGTGCTTGTCCGACGTACCGGCAGGAACGACACTCACCTGCGCTCCCGTGTCGCACAGGTAACGGCGCCCGGATAAGGTGTCCGTTATGAACAGCAGGCTGCTCGAACGGCTGGCGCTCATTGCCACTATCGAGCGCCGGCCCGGGCGTTTCCCGACCTGTTGAAGGAGCATGGCGGATGACACTGTCGAGCCTCGTGGCCGAACCTGGCGTGGAACCAGCACCAGGTGGTGGAGCTGGAGGAGTGCGGCTGGCTCTGCCAGGCCGGTGGAGCCGGCGGTTTTCCCCATGGTGGCGGTTTTCGCCGCAGGGGTGGGCGGGGCGTGGCGGCGGCCATGAGGTGCGTATCAGCATGCTGCGTATGCTGTGTAAGCTGATGTTGTGAATCAGCATCATCAGCAGCATCAGCCTCGAGGTCCGCGACGGCCGCACCGACTCTCGCCCGCGTGTCCGAAGCCGCGAAGTACCTGTCCGCCTCGGCGGCCAATGCTCGGGGTTCCGTTAGCACGGTCCCGGCCAACGCGAGGCGTACCTGTGCCGGAAAAGCGCCCGGAATAGAGAACCAGGGGCTTCGTCGCCCAACAGCGACAGCATATGGTCCATTCGGACCGACGGGCGCATGTCGCCGAGCTCGGGGAGATCCAGGAGGCGGTCGGCCCGTACGTCCTCCGTGAGGCCGAACGTGGCTAGGAGCAGCCGCTTGAGTGCCTCGTACTTGTGGCCGTCCGGTGGGTGGTGAAGGACGGACACAACTCGAGCGGCCGTGCCGGGCCCGAGGGAGGCGACGACGTGGCAGTAGCGCGTGTCGTCGCCGGTGAGGCGCCGAAGCTGAAACTGGGCTTCGGCTTGGACGAACCAAACTTCGGCCTGGGCCTCCCAAAATTCGGGAAGTTTAACCGACATCGCGTTGTTGGCCATGGCAATGGCGTCGTGTTTGGAAGGATCGCTACGGCAGATCCAACGTCGAGGTCACCAGTAAAGCGCGGTGTTACGCGCGCTGTTTGTAAACAAGGAGGAAGCGGACAACGCGGTAATTTGTAAGAGTCTTTATTCAAGAGCTCACTGTAACACTGAGCTGCTCAGGGCTGCGCGCCCCGTGTATATCGTGAGGCCACGCCTCTCACCCGGGCGTGGCCCACCCCCACTTGGTGTGCGGGGTGATGTCACCACGTCAGTGCTTTCGTGTCCGCCACAGTAGTTTTTAAAATATTATTGTTGTTGATTTTGTATGTTTTGTGAATCCAGAGGCTCAGATAATAATCATTGCTGGGACAACTGCAGTCCCATTGGTTGTTATAAAGCCAGGTGTACTGCAGGCTGGTCATGTGACAGGGGCAAGACTAAAACAAAACACAAGAAGAATAAAGACCTTCCACCAGGTGTTGTAAAAACATAAAATACCCACAAATGAAAGGAACAAGATCAGTGGCGACACCACAACGAAAAACACCAAAGTTCATCCTCATCATATCATGGACCTCAGGAGTTTTTATACCAAAAAACATGTTGGTGAAGTCTTTGGGTGAAACATGGAAGCAGCTTGGACCTGATGATACCCAACAGGTGAATCATTCTGACCTGATGATACCCAACAGGTGAATCACTCAGACCTGATTCTACCCAATAGGTGAATCAATCCAACCTGATTTGACCCAAGAGGTGAATCACCTATATTTGGACCATCTATCGAATAACAGAACACTGATCCGGTGTCTGTGTGTCCATATGTGTGTTCACACTTACCCGGTCCGTTTCTGCTCCAAATTGTGCGGACATGCTCACCGACGAGTGCCAGAGACTGTGACATGTTCTTAGAAAACGTTAAAATAATGAATTGCATATTTATTTTTGGGGAGAAAAGTCACACATGAACCATACCTTCCTAAATAGTGCATTTAAAAACAACTAAATATAGATGTTGTTTAATAAAACCAGGGTTAATCAACCAATCGCTTTTTAGGACCACTTTGACTCGGTCCGGACTCATCCCTCTGGACATCGGTTCCTGTGTTAGGAAACATCAATTAATAACACCACTCGTTTCATTTTGAAAAGAAATATTTTGATTTGTGCACACAACATACGTCATGACGTCATGACATATGGTTATCCGATGGCTTCTAAGGCGAAGCATACTGACCATGATGCAACGAAAAAAGTTAAATTGCTTGATAGATTCCAAGGTATAAGATCATGTAGCCAACGTGAATGTGCTGAAACTTTGGGCATTTGACGAACCCTTCTGATGAGTATGGTCAAGCAGGAAAAGCAACTGAGGGAAGAGGCGCAACCTGGTGGACCAATCAGGAAGCGAAATCGTTGTGGCAAAGATGAAGAAATTGAAGTAGGTCTTCTGCGATGGTTTGAGCACAGGTGATCGCGGCATGCTCCTATCCACGGTCCTCTTCTGTGTCAAAAGGCGGAGGACACTGCAGAAAAGTTAGGGCAGACAGACTGCAAGGCGACAGACAGTTGGTTCCAACCATGGAGGAAACGACATGGCTCGCAGCTTCCGAAAACATTCCAAAGGGAAATATCAAAAATACAACCCCAACTACTCGCCAGAAATCGCACACCTCATCAAAAAACGGGACAATCTAAAACACAACACACCAACACCCAAAACACCAGACATAGTAGAAAATATTCAAACACTAAACACAGAAATCAACTAGAACGGCACTCAGTAGAGAGAATACCTCCGCCAGGTGAACAGTTTATGTTTTGTATCCCGGAGTAGCCCAGAAAATCACAATACAGAATCACATTGAATCGAAATCATCCGTCCACAACTTTTTTGAGATATTCTGCTGTGTATCGTTTTGTCCCTATCTCCCAATGGTGAATAATCACATTAAAAATTCCTGCTACCCGGATCTGGATCTTCACCAAAATTCAATCGCTTCTTCCTTGTAACACACACGACCACGATCCGTCAAGTTTCGTCCAAGTCCGTCCACAACCTTTTGAGATATCCTGCTTTGTATCGTTTTTGGCCCAATCTCCCAATGGTGAAGAACACTAAGAAAATTAAATAATTCTCATATCCGAATCCATATTCAGATCTTCACCAAAATCGAATCGTCTTGTCACAAACCCAACTGGTCCACCAAGTTTCATCCAAATCCGTCCATAACGTTTTGAGATATCTTGCTATGTATTGTTTTTGGCCCGATCTGCCAATGGTGAAGAATCACGTTAAAAAAAAAAAATTACTCAAGCTTTTGGGTCTCACTATCTGCCATGATATTTCCTGGGAAAACCACATTTCCAAGCTGGCCTCCAAAGCCAATTGTTTTTTTGTTGTTTTTTTGTATACTGAATCGAGGCTCATGAAAGAGCTAACATTTACTTCACAAACAAAGCAACAGAGAAACAAAATATATAAAAAGACTGAGCGGACGACAAGATGGGGAGAGAAGGGGAAGCACACAAACACAACATTTGAGAGCAGGGAGATGTGTGGAAGGGAGGGGGCTTTGGGGGGAGGAGGCGTGGGAAGGGGGGGGGAGGGAGAAGTATAAAACACAGGGACAACAAGGACTTCCAGGACAGAAGTTGTTATTTCAAAAAAGTGCAATTGGGGTGAAATTAGCGGGGGTAGAAAAGATCAAGGTTTTGGATGGGGGAAGATAAGAGATAGTGGTGAACAGCTGTTTTAAAGACCTGGAGGGTGGAGTGGGATTGAAGAGAGTGAGGGAGTTTGTTCCAGAGGCGGGAGAAAAGAGGAATGAAGGAGTGAAGGTGAGCAGAGAGTCTTGATTTTGGCAGTTTAACCATAAGAGGGTTGCAGGCAGATCTTGTGCGACCTGTAGGAATATTTGCGGGACAGAGCCCAGAGAGACAAAGTAACTTTAGAGAGGAGAGTTCATGCTCTAAGGGATCAGAGATGACCATGTATATATCGCTCTACAATGTATGTAACAGCAACATTTCACTGTGCTAAGTTCTCCGATTTCAGTGCTGCTAAAACGAGAAGGGAGTGTTCATAAATTATGTAATGGGTGGGGCGGTGAATTGGAAGTAGGTCAGTGTAAAACTTTCGTGACCCCACTGACCCCCATATACCAAGGGCAAACTTTTTCTCCCCCACCCATCAACAAAATATTATTGCCCAACCCCCTTACCTAACTTAGTTAAGAGTATCCCTAACCTTTTCCCCTGACGACTTGTCGTAAATAAGACACTGTTTTAGTAATCTAATTGATCAATTATAATACATAAATAATCATAAAATACGTGTCAGACGGAGGACAAGGCAGGAAAAGTTCGTTGCAAAACAATCACTAACTTCCCCAGTGACAAAAAGACGAACACATGCTAACCTTTCTCGTGTTTCTGTTGTACAATAATCTGTTGTGCACAACATTATTCCACTTACCTATGAAATGATACGTTGGAGCTCTTCCCTGTGGCATTTGTGCAACCAAATGCAGCACATTGAGGCATATTTTCAGCGTGAGACTTATGCAGAGCTGTCTGTGTCAAAAAGTTTGAAGCAGCTGACAATCGGCCCTCCAAGATGGCCGTCTCATTACTTCCGGCTGCTTCAAAAGAGGGGCTTCATTGGCTCTCCAGATTCTATTTAAAACTCCGTGCATGGTACCTGAACACACCCCGGGTTTCCTCCCTTTGTTTAATGTTAAACAGCAGTGGAGTAGGGACTGCTTCAATTGCCGACTGGGGATCCTCTGTCGTGCGAAGTCCTTCCTTGGCACACTTGAGCTCCTCACCACATACAAGGCTTTCATCCGCAGCTCAATGGAATACTGCTCTCCCCTCTGGGCTGGTGCTCCTGCCTCACACCTAGCTCGTCGTCACGCTGTTGAAACCAAAGCGTTCAGAATCATTGGAATCTCCCACAATGAAGCTGATTCTGAGGGACTTTCACTCACTTCCCGCAGGCAGGTTGGTGGACTTTCTGTCTTCTACTGACTCCTCTCCGGCCTTGCTCCCCCTGTTCTGTCTGTGCTCTGTCCCCCAAATATTCCTGCAGGACACACAAGATCTGCCAGCAACCCTCTTCTGGTGAAACTGCCAAAAATCAAGACTCTGTGCTCACCTTCACTTTTTCATTCATCTTTTCTTCCACCTCTGGAACAAACTCCCTCACTTTCTTCAATCACTTTCCTCCCTCCAGTTCTTCAAAACAGCTGTTCACCACCATCTCTTATCTTCCCCTTCCAAAACCTTGATTTTTTTCTTCCCCCGTTAATTCACCCCAGATCCACTTTTTTTGAAATACCGACTTCTTTCCTGGAAGTCCTAGCAGTGTGCATGTGTTTTATACCTCTCACCACACCCCCTCCCCTTCCCATGCCTCCTCCCCCCCCCCCCCAGCCCTCTCCCTCCCACAGATCTCCCGATGTCCCTGTTCTCTATTGTTGTACTTGTGTGGTTCCCTCTCTCTCCCCATCTTGTCTCCCGCTCCCTTTATTGCATGTTATGTGTATCCGTTTGTTTTTTTGTGATTAATGGTAGCTCTTACACGAGCCTCGATCTTGTATACAAAAAAAAAGTCCTTAATTCTTGGACAGTGTCCTCAGAAAGTCCATTCCAAACATTGACCAGCCAGTGTGTAAAGAAGGTACACTTATTCTGCAGCAGGTGGAAGGCTTTACCAATTTCCAGGAGTGCCCGCGAAGGTGACCGTCTGTACATCGGTACTTCAAATGAGACGTTGAGTTCACCGCGCAGGATTCAGTAAAGCGTGACCAAATCACCTCTTAACCATCTACAGTCCAATAGAAACAGATCCACATTTGGAGAAACGTGTTTGCACTTGTACCTGTACCATGCGTGTTGCACAGCGTTGCACTTGCTCCAGCAGGTTCGAGTCCCTTAGCAATGCTCTTCAAATCGTCGTTAGGGAGTTGTTTTCACCGCGCTAAAATGGCGGCGGCCGTTACTAACCTGAAGAAGCCCAAAGTTACGTTCATCCATTGGACCGTGTCACACACCCAACCTGCCCACCAAGTTTCGTCCGGATCCGTCTATAGAGTTTATAAGATATCGTGCTCACAGACCAACAAACAGGGGAGTATACATACATACATATGTAGCGGCTACCGCTGGGTTTACACAATCGCCTTGCACCTCCCAAGGACGCGGAGCGATCACCATGCCGGGCTCGTCCAGGACGCCCGAGCAGGCCCGCTCTCGACTTGCCAGGCCGCGTCCGGGACGCCCGGGCATGCCCGCCCTCAACTTGCCAGGCCGCGTCCAGGACGCCCGGCCACGCCCCCTCTCGCCTTTCCCGGGCAAACGCTCCGGGATAATGTGTGTATATATATTGCTGCCCGATAAACGGGCTTTTCAGAGTACCCGAGTTGTTTTGTTTCAATAAAGAAACTCGGACGAATTCCAGCTTTTTGTCACGTCCATTCTTCCGATTACGTGGGAGCACAGCTCCTACATTGGTGACCTACCGACATGGACACGGCAGTTGCCCTCAAACTACCTACCTTCTGGGAGGCTCACGCGGCAGTTTGGTTCGCCCAGGCGGACTCCCTGTTCGCCCTGCGAGGCATCACGGCCGACGACACCCGCTTCCACCATGTGGTAGCAGCGCTCGGCTCAGCCACCGCGGCCCACGCCCTGAGCCTCCTCGAGAGCCCGCCAGCCGCTGACAAATACGGCATGATTAAAAAGCTCCTCCTCGACGCTTTCGCCCTCTCATCAGTGGAATGCGCACGGCGCCTGCTCGACCTGCCCGAGCTCGGCGACACGCGCCCGTCCGAGCGAATGGACGACATGCTTTCGCTGCTCGGCGAGCACTCTCTGGCATTCCTGTTCCGGGAGCTGTTCCTCCGTCAGCTGCCTAGCCCGGTACGCCTCGCCCTGGCAAGCACGACGATCACGGATCCCCGCGCCCTCGCCAGGGAAGCCGACAAGATCTCCGCGGCAGGCCAACGCATTGCAGCAGCGACCTGGGGCCCACCGCCGTCCGACGCAACGCCCATGGCGCCCGAGCACCCGGCACGGTCGACGACCGAACTGCCGACGCAATTGGCGGCCGCTACGCCGAGCCGACCACCTCCAGCACGACGACCGGGGCCTCCACCTGACCAAGCGTGGCGTTACTATCATGCCAGGTTCGGACAGAAGGCCCGGACATGCCGACCCCCGTGCACCTTCGGCAGGCCGGGAAACGGCCGGGCCGGCGTTCATTACCAGCCATGAGCGCCGGCCACACGGGCAACTTACTTTTCATCACGGAGAAAGCATCCGGACGGCGCTTCCTGTGCGACACTGGCGCCCAACTGAGCGTCATACCCGCCTCCGATCAGGACAGGCAGTCCGCGGTTTGCGGCCCCTCCTTGGTTGCGGCCTAAGGATCGGCCATCCGCACCTTCGGCCCGTGCAACATCACCCTCTGCTTTGGCGGCCAACGCTTTAATTGGACCTTTGTAACCGCAAGCGTGCCCATGGCTCTGCTAGGCGCCGACTTCCTCTGTGCACACGGACTGCTGGTGGATGTCCAACAGCGTCGCCTCATCAACGCCGAGACCTTCAGCTCCCTGGTATGCACATTGAGCAGCTCCGCTCCGACCGAGCTGGCATGCGCCCTCCCGGCGGCGAACGAGTTTGCTCGCCTGCTCACGGAGTTCCCGGCCCTCACGCGGCCGACGTTTTCGGCCGTCGCAGTACGACATGGGATCGAGCACCACATACCAACCACGGGCCCGCCGGTCTACGCCAGAGCCTGCCGCCTCGACCCAGCCAAGCTCGCCATGGCCAAAGCCGAGTTCGACGCTTTGGAACACCTCGGCATCGTGCGGCGCTCCGATAGCGCGTGGGCTTCGCCACTACACATCGTCCCAAAGCCAGGGGGCGGCTGGCGCCCATGTGGCGACTACCGCCGCCTTAACGACGCTACCACCCCTGACAGGTATCCGATCCCGCACATCCAAGACTTCTCCGCCCGTCTGGCAGGACGGGTCATTTTTTCAAAAATCGATCTCATACGGGGATATCACCAGGTACCTGTCAGGGCGGCCGACATCCCTAAAACGGCCGTCATCACGCCGTTTGGCTTGTTCGAATTCCTGCGGATGCCGTTTGGCCTCACGAACGCGGCTCAGGCGTTCCAGCGCTTGATGGACGGCATGCTGAGTGACCTGCCGTTCCTCTTCGTTTACCTGGACGACATCCTCGTCGCCAGCACGTCCCGGGCCGAGCACCTCCTCCACCTCCGAACACTGTTCGGGTGCCTCAGCGAGCACGGCCTCATCGTCAACCCGGCCAAATGCCACTTCGGCACGACGGCCGTTGATTTTTTGGGCCACCACATCACCAAGAACGGGGCCGTGCCGCTGCCAACCAAGGTCGAGGCCATCACCACGTTTCCGCGTCCCCGCTCCATGAAGGCCCTGCAGGAATTCCTGGGAATGGTGAATTTCTATCACCGCTTCGTGCCCCGCGCTGCTCAACTCATGCGGCCCCTCTACGAAGCCCTCCGGGCCAAGCCGGCCAAGCACGACATCGTCTGGTCCGCAGCAATGGACGCGGCCTTCAAAAGCTCAAAGCGGGCCCTCGCCGACGCAACACTGCTCGCTCACCCGGTGCTCAACGCTCCCATCGCCCTCACCACGGATGCCTCTGACTACGCGGTGGGCGCCGTACATGAGCAATGGGTGAACGGGGTTTGGCAGCCACTCGCTTTTTTCAGCCGGCAGCTCCGGCCGAATGAGCTCAAATATAGCACGTTTGACCGTGAGCTCCTCGGTCTACACCTGGCCATTCGCCATTTCCGCCACCTCCTGGAGGGCCGACCCTTCACGGCGTTCGTCGACCACAAGCCAAGTTTACGCAATGGCCAAGGTCACGGAGCCGTGGTCGGCCCGCCAATAGCGCCACCTCTCCGCCGTGTCGGAGTTTACCACGGACATCCGGCACGTCGCCGGCAAAGACAACGCCGTGGCCGACTGTCTTTCTCGGGCCAGCGCGAACGCGGTCCACCTCGGCGTGGACTTTGCGCTTATGGCGGCGGACCAAACCACCGACACCACGGTGCAAGCCCTCCGGGCGGCGGACACGGGCCTCCGCCTGGCCGACATCCCCTTCGCGGACACTGTCCTGCTCTGCGACGTCTCCCAAGGCCAGCCTCGCCCCATCGTGCCCGTTACCTGGCAACGCCGCATCTTCGCCTCCCTCCACGACCTTTCCCACCCGGGCCGGAAAGCTTCCCAGAAGCTGGTGTCGGCGCGATTCGTCTGGCACGGCCTTCGACGGGACGTCCGCGATTGGACCAGCACCTGCACAGCCTGCCAACAGGCCAAGGTCCACCGACACACCCAGGCCCCGCTGGCACCTTTCACCGTGCCCGAACGACGTTTCGACCACGTCAACGTGGACCTGGTGGGCCCCCTCCCCCCATCACGGGGGTTCACACACCTGCTCACCATGGTGGACAGGACCACCAGGTGGCCGGAGGCCGTTCCCCTCGTCTCCACCACCACCGCCGACGTGGCGCAGGCTTTCATCGCCACCTGGGTCGCCCGCTTCGGCGCACCGGCGGACATCTCGTCAGACCGCGGACCGCAGTTCACCTCCGAGCTGTGGGGCGCGGTCGCCCGCAACCTGGGGGTCAAGCTCCACCGTACTACGGCCTACCGCCCCCAAGCCAACGGGTTGTGCGAGCGATTCCACCGCTCCATGAAGGCCGCGCTCATGGCCGGCCTTCAGGACGGCGGTTGGGCCGACCGGCTGCCGTGGGTCCTTTTGGGCCTCCGCACGGCCCCCAAGGAGGACCTCCGGGCATCCACCGCCGAGCTTGTCTACGGCCAGGCGCTATGCGTCCCGGGTGAATTCGTGCCCGACGCTACCAGTCCCTGGTCCGCAGCTCACCAGCGCTCGGACCTCCAGGAGGCCGCCTGACGGTTTGCCCCCTTGCCAACGTCCCACCACGGTGACCCCCAGTCCTACGTCCCCCCAGCGCTTCGCACAGCGGAGTACGTTTTTGTGCGTCATGACGCACATCGGGGGCCACTCCGGCCGCCGTACGACGGGCCCTTCCGGGTCCTGCGACGGGACAACAAGTCGTTCGTCATCGACATCGGCGGCAGGTCGGACCGGATTGCGGTGGACCGCCTCAAGCCGGCGCACGTGGACATCGACCAACCACCACGGTTGGCCCTTCCGCCGCGGCGAGGCCGCCCCCCGTCCACAGCGCCCCCCACTCGACCACCCACCACCACACCGGACCTCCCCCCCCCCCCCACGACCCGCCAGGGGTTGCTTCGGCCGGGTCATCAGGACCCCCCTTAAATTGACCCTGCCGGTGCAAGTCGATTCTGAGGGGACGTGTGTAGCGGCTACCGCTGGGTTTACACAATCGCCTTGCACCTACCAAGGACGCGGAGCGATCACCATGCCGGGCTCGTCCAGGTCGCCAGGGCAGGCCCGCTCTCAACTTGCCAGGCCTCGTCCGGGACGCCCGGGCATGCCCGGGCATGCCCGCCCTCGACTTGCCAGGCCGCGTCCAGGACGCCCGGCCACGCCCCCTCTCGCCTTTCCCGGGCAAACGCTCCGGGATAATGTGTGTATATATATTGCTGCCCGATAAACGGGCTTTTCAGAGTACCCGAGTTGTTTTGTTTCAATAAAGAAACTCGGACGAATTCCAGCTTTTTGTCGCGTCCATTCTTCCGATTACGTGGGAGCACAGCTCCTACACATACACACATACACACATACACACATACATACATACATACACACACACACACACACACACACACACACACACACACACACACACATACATACATACATACATACATACATACATACATACCCTGCATCCACCTTCGGTATCTCAGTAGAAAATTAAAATTATTTATTATTAATTATAATTTTAAAGCGCGGCGTTACGCGCGCTGCTTGCGAGCAAGGAGGAAGCGGACAAGCGGTAACTTATAAGCGTCTTTATTTCAGGAGCTCACTGTAACACTGGCGCGCTCCGGGCTGCGCGCCCGGTGTATGTCATGAGGCCACGCCTACCCCTCGGGCGTGGCCACCGCCCACTTGGTGCGCGGAATGATGTCACAACGCCAGTGGGCTTTTGTGTCCGCCACACGCGCCCCCCCAGAATTCCCGCGCACCTGGAGGGCCAGTTTGCGGGGCAGACGAATGACCCGGCCGAAGCGCCCCCTGGCGATCGGCGGCGTCCGGGGTGCAGGGATGACAGGTGGGATGCCCCTGGCTGCCCTTGGGATGGGTGCAGGACCGGGGGGCAGCGTGGCGGCGGGGCTGGGCGATGCCGGGGGTCCGCCCGCAGGGGGGCGGCCCCGACGTGGGGGTCGGGCCACTGGCGGTGGATGGTCCACGTCGAGGTGGGCCGGCTTGAGGCGGTCTACCGAAACGCGGTCAGGAGTACCGCAGATGTCCAGGGTGAAGTGCTTCGCCCCGGTCTCCAGCACGCGGAAAGGCCCGTCGTACGGGGGCTGCAGTGGTGTCCGGTGGGCATCGTGGCGGACGAAGACGTACTCCGCCGTGCGAAGCTCCGGGGCGACGTGCGTCGGTGGGTGCCCGTGGCATGCCGTTGGCACCGGGGCGAACCTCTGGGCGGTCTCTTGCTGAGCGGAGCGCTGCTGTGCCGCGGACCATGGTGCCGTGGAGTCGGGGAGGAACTCGCCCGGCACCCGCAGCGGTTGCCCGAAGACCAACTCCGCCGCGGATGCGCACAGGTCCGCCGCCATCGTCGTCGCCAAAGGCACGGCCTCCGGCCACCGGGTGGTGCGGTCCACCATGGTGAGGACATAGGTGAAACCCCGCGAGGGGGGCAGAGGTCCCACCAGGTCCACGTGGACGTGGTCAAACCGGCGTTCCGGCACCGTGCACGGGGCCAACGGGGCCTGGGTGTGCCGGTGCACCTTGGCGCGCTGGCACGCGAGGCACGTCCTGGCCCAGCCGCGGACGGCCTTCCGGAGGCCATGCCAGACGAACTTGTCAGCGATCAGCCTTTGGGAGGCCCTCACGCCCGGGTGGGACAGGCCGTGGATGGCGTCAAACACCTGGCGCTGCCAGCCCGCGGGCACGATGGGGCGAGGACGCCCGAGGGAGACGTCGCACAAGAGGGCCGCGCCCGCGCCGTCAAACGCCACCTCGGTGACGCGGAGGCCCGTGACGGCGGTCCGCAAGGCCTGGACGTCGGGGTCAGCGGCCTGGTCCACTGCCATCCGGGCATAGTCGATGCCGAGGTGGACTGCGTGGGCGACGGCCCGGGAAAGGCAATCCGCCACCGGGTTGTCCTTCCCCGCGACGTGTTGGATGTCCGTCGTGTACTCGGACACAGCCGAGAGGTGACGCTGCTGCCGGGCCGACCACGGCTCGGTGACCTTGCCCATCGCGAAGATCAGCGGCTTGTGGTTGACGAAGGCAGTGAACGCACGGCCCTCGAGCAGATGGCGGAAGTGCCTGACCGCCAAGTGAAGCCCGAGCAACTCGCGGTCGAAGGTACTGTAACGGCGTTCGGGCAGGCGAAGCTGCCGGTTCAGTCATCCGCGGCGGTGGGCCGCGGCGGTGGGCGGGGCATGGCGGCGGTCACGAGGTGCGTATCAGCATGCTGCGTATGCTGTATAAGCTGATGCTGTGGATCACGTCTCGGCCTGGACAAGACGTCTGCGCTTGACGTCGACCAGGAGCCCATTAGCGCACAGGAAGTCCGCGCCAAGCAGTGCCATGGGCACGTCGGCGGTGACGAACGTCCATCGGAAAACCTGCCCTCCGAACCGCAGAGAGAGGCAGCGTTTTTCGTACGTACGGATGGGCGTCCCATTCGCGGCAAGCAGCGCGGGGCCCCCACCCGCGGCGTGCTTGTCTGACGTGCTGGCGGGAACGACACTCACCTGCGCTCCCGTGTCGCACAGGTAACGGTGCCCGGAGAAGGTGTCCGTTATGAACAGCAGGCTGCTCGAATGGCCGGCGCTCATCGCCACTATTGAGCGCCGGCCCAGGCGTTTCCCGACCTGTTGAAGGAGCATGGCGGATGACACTGCCGAGCTTCGTGACCGAACTTGGCGTGGAACCAGCACCAGGTGGTGGAGCTGGAGGAGCGTGGCTGGCTCCGCCAGGCTGGTGGAGTTGGTGGGTTTCCCCGCGGTGGCGGTTTTCGCCGCGGCGGTGGGCGGGGCGTGGCGGCGGTCACGAGGTGCGTATCAGCATGCTGCGTATGCTGTATAAGCTGATGCTGTGGATCAGCAGCATCAGCAGCAGCATCAGCAGCAGCATCAGCAGCATCAGCCACGAGGGCCGTGACGGCCACGCCGACTCTCGCCCGCGTGTCCGAAGCGGCGAAGTACCTGTCCGCCTCGGTCGCCAATGCTCGGGGTTCCGTTAGCCCGGTCCCGGCCAACGCGAGGCGAACCTGCGCTGGAAGTTGGCGACGTAAAAGCGCCCGGAATAGAGAACCGGGGGCTTCGTCGCCCAACAGTGACAGCATATGGTCCATTCGGACCGACGGGCGCGTGTCACCGAGCTCGGGGAGATCCAGGAGGCGGTCGGCCCGTGCGTCGTCCGTGAGGCCGAACGTGGCTAGGAGTAGCCGCTTGAGTGCCTCGTACTTGTGGCCGTCCGGTGGGTGGCGAAAGACGGACACAACTCGAGCGGCCGTGCCGGGCCCGAGGGAGGCGACGACGTGGCAATAGCGCGTGTCATCGCCGGTGAGGCGCCGAAGCTGAAATTGGGCTTCGGCCTAGATGAACCAGACTTCGGCCTGAGCCTCCCAAAATTCGGGAAGTTTGATGAAGTTGGCCATGGCAATGGCGTCGCGTGTGGAAGGATCGCTCCGGCAGATCCAACGTCAAGGGGGTCACCAGTAAAGCGCGGCGTTACGCGCGCTGCTTTCGAGCAAGGAGGAAGCGGACAAGCGGTAACTTATAAGCGTCTTTATTTCAGGAGCTTACTGTAACACTGGCGCGCTCCGGGCTGCGCGCCCGGTGTATATCATGAGGCCACGCCTACCCCTCGGGCGTGGCCACCGCCCACTTGGTGCGCGGAATGATGTCACCACGCCAGTGGGCTTTTGTGTTCGCCACAATTTATTAATATTTATATTTATTATATTATTATTTATTATTATTTATTATATTATTATTAAAATTATTATATATTAAAATTATTTCGGTAAACATTGTTTCCGGCGCATTCCGTCGATGACGTATTTCGTTGCCTCGTCACACACACCGCACAAGAACACGAACGGACTGGACGATGTTATCCCTGTTCCTTTCGGTTATTAAGCGCACCGTCAGAGACTGGAAAGCAGCCGTTAAATCTGTCCATTTCATTCCCTTTACACTTCGATAATACTGTACTGAATAATCGCAAAGACGACTCCATTATTCGTACTGCTTGACTGTCAACATAGAAAGTACAAGTACGTCAACTTTAATTTATTATTGCCTCCAAATGCTTCCTCAGGATGGGAGACCGAACAACAACAAATAAAATCCATTGTGCATGATTTTTTTATTTTTTTTATTTTCCTTATCGTGTCTTTTATCTCATTTTGAACGCCCTTCAGGCTCGTGATCAGTGACGTCACGTCGTGATCAGTGACGTCACCCCGTGATCAGTGACGTCACCCCGTGACACCGTCAACGACACTTGATGGTTCATTGCTCGTCCTGGCTTTTTGAGGCCAGTCCGTGGCGTGGCCTTTTTTATGCTTTGGCCTGCCTTGCTCGTCCTGAGTACAAGAGGTTTTTGACGACGTGGGGAAAGAGCGACTGAACTGTGAGGAATCCATTTAATAAGCCAGTTAAGGTAGTGCTGATTGGTTGTTGGTAATGTGAATTAGGAATTGTCAGGTGACTAAGTGGTGAAATGTCATTAACACGTCGATGTGTTTACTGTTTTTACCGGTCCATCCAATAAGTTAAAAGGCATTCAAAAGGACCAGTTTTAATGTCTTACAGTAGGTTTATAGTCATGGGCGGTGTGTGCGATGCGTCCAATAAATACATCACCGAAATTCACCAAAAACCTTTTTTTTTATATTTTTTTAAATGTTTATACTCGTACACAATACAAATATGTTCAGGCAATAGTAAACGAAATTAGTAGTAAACAACTTAACGAGATTGCAAGGATTTGTAAAATGCTTGTACACTACTCGGAAATCCGGTCACGTGACTCCACATCATCAATCGAAATGCCGTAGTTTCGTGTTTCGATGCGTGTTTGGCCCCGAGTGTTGCAATTTGTGATGGTGGTGCTTTTCCGGCGACAGAATAGACCAGTTGAGGGAAATATAATTCGATGCGTACCGAGAAAGAATGGGGACAGGTGGTTACAGGGCTGGATGTAGAAATGGTTGGAAAACCGACCTTTGCTTTGGGCTTTGTATGACAATTGACATGTGGGTGTGTGTATGATGTAATTATCTTACGGGTGTGATTCTTCTCACTTGTATGATGAACACGTCACCTGTGTAAATTTAACATGCATCCAACTAGCCCAACCTTCCCCAAAGAACACGAAAATTTGAAAAAGTTCACCCTTCTCTCTCTCTCTCCTTCTCTTTCTCTTTCTTTCTCTTTTTCTCTTTCTCTTTCTCTTTCTCTTTCTCTCTCACATATCTTCCCCCTCCCCCCGACTCCTCTCCTCCACCAACCCTTCTACCCCCTCCCCCAACCCCTCTGCCCCCTCCCCAACCCCTCTGCCCCCTCCCCCAACCCCTCTGTCTCCTCCCCAACCCCTCTGCCTCCTCCCCAACCCCTCTGCCCCTCACCCAACCGCTCTCCTCCTTTCTTGGTGCTCTAATTTCTCCCCTCGTCACTATTTTCCTTCTCCTTGGTATTCCCATACTCCCCCATCCTTATCCACTCCTTACACGCTTCATGCTACTTAAAAGTGGGGTTGGGGGTAGGAATTGCAAGTGCAAATCGTGAAGCCACCAGTCGTGACCGGACCAGTCCAGCTCCTGCAAATGGTTGATTTGAGACTGCTGTGGTGCTTTGTGACCGTGTATTTGACTGATAAAATAGTCAGGTTCACTATGTTAACAAACATAATTTCGTTCAAAATTTTGGTAGATTAGCAAAACTATACATTTTTGGAATATTCAGAGCATGAGGAATCCAAAAATTAATGTTTACATTTGCATAGACACCTTTGCGAAAATGACACTCAGGACAGTGATGAAGACAGTCAGGTTCACTATGTTAACAAATATAATTTCTTTAAAAATTTTGGTAGATTAGCAAACCTGTACATTTTTGGAATCTTCAGAGCATGGAGAATCTGAAAATCAATGTTGGCATTTGCACAGACACCTGCATGGCCGCCATTTTGGATTTTGAAAATGGCCGCCATAAAATACATATTTTGCGCGACCTCGGCTTCTAGTCAACCTAGAGACTTAATTAAATATGCTAATCCTATGTTTTCTGGGTCAAGGAATCCAATAAAGGCCTCAAAATAGTGCTCAGGATTATAGAAAAGCAACAAACAAAGGTAATTGAAAACCATTGTCTTTATATTTGTGATATAACTGTATTACATAATACATGATATTGCAAGTCCTTTGAAGTTATAGGTTATAATAGGAAGTTATAGGTAGTATCAGATTGAACTATAAGTCCTATACACAGGATCTACGAGGTCTCTTCCATTCAGGAATATGCTTTTTCAGATCTTCATCACTGTCCTGAGTGTCATTTTCGCAAAGGTGTCTACGCAAATGTAAACATTAATTTTTGGATTCCTCATGCTCTGAATATTCCAAAAATGTATAGTTTTGCTAATCTACCAAAATTTTGAACGAAAAAACATAGTGAGCCTGACTAAAAGGAGGTGTTTTTAATTTCGAGCTTCTTGGTGCCAGCGTTAAATATTGTGCTCAAAAAGCACATGTGAATGTGCATTCATACTTTTATTGTTACTTCTACTTTTCATCCGAACTCTTCAACATCTACAAACATGCAAACCGACCCAAAATGCACAGTGGTACAACCTTGGGTAAGCTTGGCACTTGGCAGGGGAAAACTCTTGTGATAACTTCCCTAAACAAAGTTATTGTGATGGCAGCGACTACAGAGTACGAGGAGGCCTGGTGTTGGCTTAACGGTGAAGGTGGCTGACTTAAGATCATAGGGTCTTGAGTTGGAGCCCCTGTCGTGTCGCTAAAATAACACTGGCTGGATGGACTCGGACTGTCATCCTTCGGACGTTGGCAAAATGCCTCCCGGCTTTGAGTGTCCTGCGACGGAGTGGCGACCATCCAGGATTGGACTCCTTACCCAATGAAACTGCCTTGGCAACTCCATTGTCCCTCACGGTGTGAAAGGAGTGGTGATAATTATGAGAGTACGAGGAAGGGCGAAAGAAAGATAAAGAATCCCTCAAAATACATTTTATTTGTCGAGATGCAACATTTTGGCTGAGAGACAGAGAGACAGAGAGACAGAGAGACAGAGAGACAGAGAGACAGAGAGACAGAGAGACAGAGAGACAGAAAGACAGACACCGACCCAGAGACCGACCCACCTTTAAAGGCGGGGGTTGGCCTTTTTAGGGTACCTTGGTCCCCTTTTTGAAGCAATGTTTTATGGCCAGATGCCCTTCCTGCCGCCAACCCTGTTAGTCGCCTC
Source organism: Myxine glutinosa (assembly GCF_964187855.1). Classification (NCBI taxonomy): domain Eukaryota; kingdom Metazoa; phylum Chordata; class Myxini; order Myxiniformes; family Myxinidae; genus Myxine; species Myxine glutinosa. The sequence goes on from NC_136265.1 coordinate 190,350,219, forward strand.
TTGTCGCAATTACCAGTGAGCTGGTACTCAATTTGCCAACCTCGAAAGGATGACAGGCTGAGTCAACCCCCCTGGCGTTAATTCAGCAATCGACTGGGATTCGAACCCAGGATCCTAGGATCCCAAGCCTGCACCTTAACCGCTAAGCCAACACCAGGCTGATTGTAGGGGTGGGTAGTTGTGGGTGGGGGTGGGGAAGAGACAAGTAAAAATACTATACATAAAATACAAAAAAATAAAGAGATACATAAAAGGGACGGAAGAATAATGAACACAATTCAATGTTGAAAGCAAAGGTAAATTTGTGTCTGACTGGTCGAAAGTATGGCAGCATGCATTCCAGAGGTTGACTCAAAGTGTAGATACTTGGAGAATGTTTATTTGTCATCACGTGGGGAAAATTTCAAGTCACACACCAAAGCAATGTGATCAGAAGGGTGTGTGATGCTTGGCAGTGCAACGTGGGCCGATATCTCCTCATGCGAAGGCATCGGCAAGATCTGCACAATTTGCAGAGCGTCGCGCGAGCAAATAGTCCAGGCAAGTATTGGCAGCGAGTATGGTGGGACTAAACCGTGGAGATGATTACGATTTGAGGAGCATTAGTCTGCAGTATCGAGCATGGAAGAGGAAGAGGATATCTTTTTTGTTGTTGATGCGACAAGTGTGAAGGAATAGTCTGTGGCTTAGAAGCACAGCGATTGGAATATCTTCCTGCAGGGAGGATTGTAAAATGATTGTAGTGTTCAGTGTCGAGGTGGCTTGGGTGGGATCGCAGAGAAGGTGGATGGCACGTTGTTAGGTCATGCAGGACGGCATTAGTGATGTGTCGGAACAAAATGGAAAGGACATTAGAAAATAAGTTTACTGTGAGGAGTTGAAACATAAATGGAGGTGAAAAAAACCCCTGAAAAAAAGGAGTTGTGAGCTGATGGTTCCTGACAACGTTCCTCGAACAGGAAAAGGAATGGTTAGGAGGAAGTAGTGGGAAGGTTTTATGGGCAAAATAAGTGTTGTCAATCCTGTTTTACCAGAACCAGCACATTCTGGTAATTTATTTGCAGGGGAGTGGCAGGAAGAAGAAGGGATAGGGGATCAGTAAGAGTAAAATAGTTCAGGTGTGGTTATATGAGACACCATAAGGCGTTGATGAGCATCAGTCTTGGATGGGCATGAGACGGGGATTTGGTTTGTCAAGGCTTTGTCAGGAATCCTCGAGTTTGTCAAGGCCTTGTCAGGCAGGAATCCTAGAGTTTGTCAAGACCTTGTCAGGAATCCCAGAGTTTGTCAAGGCCTTGTCAGGCAGGAATCCTAGAGTTTGTCAAGGCTTTGTCAGGAATCCTAGAGTTTGTCAAGGCCTTGTCAGTCTGCATTGGTGGACAGTTCCAATGGCAGGTTTTATCAACTGAAAGTCTATAAACGTATACTATCCACCGTGAGAAGCAAAGTAACGACGTTTCGAGTGTTGACCCCTCATCAAGGGTAAGTGTATCGAGCAAAGAAGAGGAGGCTCTCGCTTGATTAAAAAGCAATGTTTTTATTTTTTATTTTTTATTTTTTACAACTGACATGTGCATATCAATTATATAAATTAATGCGGATTGCCCAACCCTGCCTCCTTTCATACCACACAGGTGTCTCTCCATATTTCTTCAAAGGTGAACATTTTCAAAATTGTATTCGACTTTCATTGGATCCCCCATTTTATGATCTTGTATTGAGTAATTACAATGTGTGACAAACTGTTCTTTCCATGTCTTTACAGAAGCTCAAGATGTTCTTTGACAACCAACGTTGTGGTTTACTTGCCAAGGTGGAACATGAGAGGACAGGTGAGAAATCCTTTTGTTGTTCTCCCTTTTCCTCATCATGGTTCCTTCCATATTGATGTGTTGCGAGCTATGGGGTTAGATATTGCACGAGTCGTTTGATGTGTTTTTTTTAATGTTCATTCATGTGGGCTGGGAGGATAGCCTTAGGTTATGTGCCCTCGCTGTTAAGCTGTCTAGCCTGGGTTCGAATCCTGACCCAGTTATAAACCACCACCTGGGTGTTTCACATGCAGGGTGAGGTATCAATATGTGTGCCGCCCCTGGGAAGGATGTTAAACCAGGCGACCCATCTTCTTGCATCTGTTTGTGGATGTTAAAGGTCCCACGGTGTCTTTCCTGAAGAGTCGGCTAGTTATCGCCGGCACCCTGAAACCAATTATAAATTCCCGCACCCTCAGGTGTAGGTCAGGCCTGGTGGCCAGCCAGCCCATTTGCCAGCTTTCCCTGGTCAGTGCCCTGAGAGGTGGGGAATAATTGGGGCTATATAGTAGTGATGGTAGTAGTAGGAGTAATAGTAGCAGTAGCAGTAGTCATTGTAACAGTAGTAGTCGTAATAGTAGTAGTAGTAGTGATAGCAGTAGCAGTGTTTTTGTTGGAAAGGCTTTAGGAATTTGCGCTCAGGGCTCAGGAAAGCTCAGGCAAACATAAGTTTCCTGCTTCATGTCGCTCAACTCCCTCATCCCTGCAAGTCCATGGTTTGAACTGCAGTAGACAAGGTAGAGCATTTTAAGGAGAAAGCACTACCAAGACAGATGGAGAGGTAAAAGAACACAAAAAAACCCAAAATAACTATTTCATACAAATAAGAGCAAAAAGGGCCTTCTGCAGAAAAACTGCAAAGTGCATAATTTATGGTCCAGGTTTCCTTAAACTTTTGAACAGTGTTACAATATTCTGCCGCCTTGTACTCTGAAACAATAGGTGAGTGTATTAAGCCCTTCAGGCCTACAGAACTGTTTCACGACATCCCCCTCGATTTTTGCCTTCCTGGTTTTATATATTGCCATTTTTCCACAGGCTAAAACAAAATTAACAAGGAGATCTCGTGACTTGCTTTGTTTCTTTACCGGGTGCCCAATGATAAAAAGTGTTGGAGAGAAGTGAAGCCAGAAACGCAAGAGCAAGTTTTTCATCAGTAAGAAAACTGGTTGAAGATGGTGGCATTGTATGTACAGTCGTGGCCAAAAATATTGGCACCCTTGCACTTTTTTCAAATAACTCACAATTTTCTCAAAAAATAAGTTGAAATTGACGAAAGTATTTGGTCTCCACAATTCATTATTTCAATGTTAATATTACAGAACCTTAGTTTTTGATTCAGAACTGAATCTATCCTTTTAAATCAGAAAATAAAAAGAAATGGTATTGACAAAATTGACACCCTCGATTTAATTAATATTTGGTACCGCGGCCTTTGGACAAAATAACTGCAGTCAAGCGCTTCCTCTAGCCATGAATAAGCTTCCTACACCTCTCGACTGGCAGTTTGTCCCACTCTTCTTGTGCAAACTGCTCCAGTTCTCCTAGATTTGCAGGGTGCCTGCTCCCAACTGCTGTTTTCAGATCTCCCAACAATGGGATTTAGATCTGGACTCATTGCTGGCCACTTCAGAACAGTCCAGCGTTTTGTCTTGAACCATTCCTGGGTGCTTTTTGAAATGTCAGGTCAGGCATGTAGAGCATGCGCCGGAGCAGCGCGTCGCCGCATCCACTTTCTGACGGCACTCCAGGGCAGGCCTGGGGATTTCAGATCTCATCGGTAACCGTTTTTCGGTTCCGTGATTTAAGTTATGGGAACCGATGGGAAACGTACTTTCGGTTCCGTGTTTTTGCTATCACGTTACCGACACGTTGTCTGTGTAATGAGTAGCACATACTTTGCAGCGAAGCAATGTTGTGACCAAGCCTTCCCCATCGCATTCCACTTCAAAATTGTCGCTGAATGACCATTTTCATAATGTTTTTAAGGCGACATTTTCGGGTTTTTTTCGCTTAGCAACGGATGCCATTTTGAAAAGGAAGTCTGATTTAGACCGATGCGCATGTCCGTCAAAGCGGAAGTCATATCGCGAACCTGAATGTGGGAAACTACATGCTATCTGCTTTGCCGGCCTAATTTTGTTGGAAATAAAACTCAACTTCTAAAATAGTTAGCTGAAAATCACACGTGAAGGTAAATACTACATCTTTTTGCCTTACACTGCCTTTCTGCGATGGGAAACGTACTTTCGGTTCCGTGTTTTTGCTATCACGTTACCGACACGCTACCGGTAACGATCGTTTCCATGAAGTCCGCAGGCCTGCAGGGGCCTCTATCTGGCCATCCCCCAAGCTGGTTCCTGGCCCATCTCTATCTTCTTCAGATGCCGATCAAACTGCTGCAGCCACGAAGCACACGGTCTGCCTGTTGGCCTCCTCCACTCACGAGGCTCCCTTGCTGAGAGTATCTGGTGAGCTGGATCAGCGTCTGTAAAACGAGCCACATGTCCATACAGCCGCAGCTGACACTCACGGACCATACAGGAAACAAATCTCATCTGAGTCTCTCTCAGCAACCGCTTGTTGGACACAAAGTCCGACCAGCGATAGCCAATGATTCTCCGAAGAGATTTGGTTCCAAAGGAGTTAAGTTTCATTCTCTGGCCCTTGGTAAGGGTCTGAGTCTTGCATCCGTAGAGCAAGACTGGAAGCACCAAGGACTTAAAGACTCTGATTTTTGTCCTCCTGCATAGATACCGACAGCGCCACACCCCATGATCCAGTGAATCCATGACTCCACAGGCCTGACCGAGACGTCTATCGACCTCTGGCTCACAACATGTGGAGGCATGAATAACACTGCCAAGGTAAGTGAATCTCTTTGTGACCTCAACATCTTCGCCACAAACGGGCACAGACAAGACAGCAGCATCCAGGATGTCATTGGAAGCCTGGATCTTGGTTTTGACCCAGGAAATCCATAATCCCAGTGGCTCCGCCTCCTCATTCAGTGCCTGGAGGGCCCACGTAAGAATCTCCAGCGTCTCTGCAAAGATGACGGCATCATCTGCAAAATCAAGGTCATAGATCTTGACACTCGCAAACGATGCACCACAGCCTGACCTTTCCGACATCCTCCCCAGAATCCAGTCCATACAAGCGCTGAATATTGTGGGAGCCAGTACACACCCCTGCCAAACTCCAGTAACAACTGGAAATAAGTCAGAGTTGGAGCCACCACACCTCACACCACTCAGTACCAGAGTGTAGTTCAGAGTTCAGAGATCAGAGATCAGATTGATCAGCATTGGTGGCAACCCACGAAGACCAAATAATCCTCCAGAGGGCATCCCGATTCACCGAATCAAACGCTTTGCGGCGATCAACATAGGCTGCAAGCAGCCCCTGGTGAAACTCTCACTTACATTCAGTGAGGACCCGAAGGGCAAGGATACGGTCAAGCGTTGACCTCTTTGGTGTAAAGCCCGACTGGTGTGGTTGCTGGTGCTCGAGCAGATGGCGACGAACCCTCTCAAGAATGATCCAAGCAAAGACCTTGCCCGGCACCGAGAGTAGCGTTTTTGAAGTGCCCTTTTTGAAGTTTGTTTGGGGTCATTGTCCTACTGCAAGACCCATGACCTTCGACGGAGACCCAGCTTTCTGACACTGGGTTGAACATTGCGCTCCAAAATGTCTTGGTAATCTCCTGATTTTATGATGCCATGCACACATTCAAGGTACCCAGTGACACAGGCAGCACAGCAACCCCAAAACATCTCTGAACCTCCTCCATGTTTAACTGTAGGAAAGGTGTTCTTTTATTTTAAGGCTTCATTTTGTTTTCTGTAAACATAGAGATGATGTGCTTTACCAAAAAGCTCTAATTTGGTCTCATCTGTCTGCAGGACATTCTCCCAGAAGGATTTTGGCTTGTTCAGGTGTGTTTTGGCAAACTCCAGTCGGGCTTTCTTATGTTGGTGGTCTTTCTGTCTTCTACTGACTTCTCTCCGGCCTTGCTCCCCCAGCTCTCTCTGTGCTCTGCCCCCAAATATTCCTCCAGGTCGCACAAGATCTGCCAGCAACCCTCTCATGGTTAAACTGCTAAAATCAAGACTCTCTGCTCACCTTCACTCTTTCAATCCTCTTTTCTCTCGCCTCTGGAACAAACTCCCTCACTCTCTTTAATCCCACTCCTCCCTCCAGGTCTTTAAAACAGCTGTTCACCACCATCTCTTATCTTCCCCCATCCAAAACCTTGATATTTTCTACCCCTGCTAATTCACCCCAGATCCACGTTTTTGAAATTCCAACTTCTTTCCTGGAAGTCCTTGCAGTGTCCATGTGTTTTATACCTCTCCCCACCACCCCCCCAAAAAAAGAAAAGAAAAGAAAAAGTCTCTCTCTCTCTCTCTCTCTCTCTCTCTCTCTCTCTCTCTCTCTCTCTCTCTCTCTCAACAGTGGGGTCCTCCATAGAACCCCCTTTTATTGAGTTGGCGACAGATGGTGTGAGTGGAAACAGTCGTACCTTGTGTCTGAAGGTCAGCTTCAATCTGTTTGGCAGTTGATCGAGCTGCTTTCTCCACCACTCGAACAATCCTTCGCTGCAATATTCGATCAAGTTTTCTCTTGCGGCCACGTCCAGGGAGGTTGGCTACAGTGCCATGGGCCTTAAACTTCCTGATAACATTGCGTACGGTGGACACAGGAACATCAAGGTCTCTGCAGATGGACTTGTAGCCTTGAGATTGTCCATGCTTGGCTACAATCTTGTGTCTGACCTCAGACAATTCTCTGGTTTTCTTTCTTTTCTCCGTGCTCATTGTGGTACACATAGTGACACAAAACAGCAGAATGACTCCTTTTCTCCATTTAAACTGGTTGAATGAGTGATTTAAAAAATATATTGCAGGCGCCTGCAACTCACCTTAGGTGAGTTCATTTCCAAAGTAAAGGAGAATCACCTGCTTGAAATCTAATTATTTCTAACAACTTCTAAAAGGTGCCAATAATATTGTCCGGGCCATTTTAGGATTTCTGTGTGGAATAAGCTAAGATTTTTCAGCTTTTTTGTTTTGTTCCACTGCAAACCAATGAAATACACATGTGGATACCAAAATATTTTTTAATTTCAACAATTTTCTGGAAGAAGTTGTGCATTATTTGAAAAAAAGTGCAAGGGTGCCAATATTTTTGGCCGTGACTATAGATGTGGAATATAGTTTCCTTTTCATCACAAAAGCAACATTCCTTTGGAAAGTTTGTGAAATGCCACATGATAGCTCCAGAGCTCAATGCACCATGTAGCAATCTCCGACAAGTCTGCCATCATTCTTGGCGTTGGGTAGAGATAGTGAATCCCAACATGGGTGAACAGTCGAAGGAAGTGGAAGAATCTCACGCCAGGGAGTATCGAATCGGTTTGCAGGAGCTATATCATGGAGCAATTGAATAACAGGTATATATTCTTCCTTGATAGCCCACAGAATGACATTTCAGCTGTGCCTGGGGCCTTACTCGTATTGTGTGAGTGGTGGCTGAGGGAGCTCGCAACATCGTGCTCCCATTTTTAAGTCCATGGAGTTACTGATGGACATCTGCATAGTTCCCCCCCCCCCCCCCAATTGGGATTCTATAGATACGCCAGGCAATCAGGTGGCAAGGAGCTTTTGACCTCTTCAAGTATCCTGGAGGGGATCCTGATTGTCCTTAGGTCCATTTTCTGCTGGGAGTTCCTCAGGTGAAAGAAAGCTTCTCTTCCCATCATTCAGAAGGTCTCCCACTGTGGATATGTTACCAGTTAAGAGCTTTCTTCTTCTTGAGAAGGAAGCCAGGATTTGGCCTTGGAGAAGAGGGTTGAGAATGAGCGGTTCTTCGAACAGGTCCTTGCTTGGATGAGGATCCTTTCTTTTTGTATCGACTACATGCCAGGCCTTCAGGATTTCTTGATAAAAGAGAGGCAATGTAGTACTAGACAGGCTCTGAAAGGTAATTATAAAAATATTTCTTTTGTACCCGAGATTGTGCAGTGGGCTGACCAAGATGGCGGGCCGCCATATTGGTAAGCCACCACATTGGGTTTTTTTTTCTTCTTATGAGCACCTCGTTAATAATCTTCAAAAAGGGTGTTATAACATGCCCAAACACCCAGTTTTCATCCTTGCAATCTGTTGGAGGTCCGGTCCGGGTGTATGCATGTAAAGTTTGGGACCGCTAGGTTTCATGGTTTTGGAGTTATGGAGGAGACAGACAGACAGACGAACTAACGGACAGACGGACACTGCCTTTTATAAATATATATATATATATATATATATATATATATATATTTTGTCACGCAACTCCGGTTAATATCAGAGTAGCGGATGGCCTAAACGGTCTTATTCGGAGGCAACTACCCAAACACGGCTATATGTCGCGTGGGAGGAAGAAGGAAAATGGAGGCTGTGGAAAAAGCTTACCTTCAGCGCACCGACGTAGCTCCGGTCCTGTAAGGGGATTAACTCAAGCGGGGCACAGGTTTAACAGGGGATGCAAAATAATACAAGGGTTTATTACAAACAAGTCAAGTGAATCCACTTGGATTCCGCCCAGGTTGGCACATGGAAATTATGATGTAGCATAATTATCATCTCGGGTCAAGATTTGAAATTATGCCATGGTTTTTGTAAAATTGCTACTAGTATTCACATTATGTACTTTCACCAAAACATACATCATCATAGAAACATACATAGAATTTGGGTCCTCTGGGTCATTTGGGTCCTCTGGGTCATTTGGGTCCTCTGGGTCATTTGGGTCCTCTGGGTCATTTGGGTCCTCTGGGTCATTTGGGTCCTCTGGGTCATTTGGGTCATTTGGGTCATTTGGGTCCTCTGGGTCATTTGGGTCCTCTGGGTCATTTGGGTCCTCTGGGTCATTTGGGTCCTCTGGGTCATTTGGGTCCTCTGGGTCATTTGGGTCATTTGGGTCCTCTGGGTCATTTGGGTCCTCTGGGTCATTTGGGTCCTCTGGGTCATTTGGGTCCTCTGGGTCCTCTGGGTCATTTGGGTCCTCTGGGTCATTTGGGTCCTCTGGGTCATTTGGGTCCTCTGGGTCATTTGGGTCCTCTGGGTCATTTGGGTCCTCTGGGTCATTTGGGTCCTCTGGGTCATTTGGGTCCTCTGGGTCATTTGGGTCCTCTGGGTCATTTGGGTCCTCTGGGTCATTTGGGTCCTCTGGGTCATTTGGGTCCTCTGGGTCATTTGGGTCCTCTGGGTCATTTGGGTCCTCTGGGTCATTTGGGTCCTCTGGGTCATTTGGGTCCTCTGGGTCATTTGGGTCCTCTGGGTCCTCTGGGTCATTTGGGTCCTCTGGGTCATTTGGGTCATTTGGGTCCTCTGGGTCATTTGGGTCATTTGGGTCCTCTGGGTCATTTGGGTCCTCTGGGTCATTTGGGTCATTTGGGTCCTCTGGGTCATTTGGGTCATTTGGGTCATTTGGGTCCTCTGGGTCATTTGGGTCCTCTGGGTCATTTGGGTCCTCTGGGTCCTCTGGGTCATTTGGGTCCTCTGGGTCATTTGGGTCCTCTGGGTCATTTGGGTCCTCTGGGTCATTTGGGTCCTCTGGGTCATTTGGGTCCTCTGGGTCATTTGGGTCCTCTGGGTCATTTGGGTCCTCTGGGTCCTCTGGGTCATTTGGGTCCTCTGGGTCCTCTGGGTCATTTGGGTCCTCTGGGTCATTTGGGTCCTCTGGGTCATTTGGGTCCTCTGGGTCATTTGGGTCCTCTGGGTCATTTGGGTCCTCTGGGTCCTCTGGGTCATTTGGGTCCTCTGGGTCATTTGGGTCATTTGGGTCCTCTGGGTCATTTGGGTCCTCTGGGTCATTTGGGTCCTCTGGGTCATTTGGGTCCTCTGGGTCATTTGGGTCCTCTGGGTCATTTGGGTCCTCTGGGTCATTTGGGTCCTCTGGGTCCTCTGGGTCCTCTGGGTCATTTGGGTCCTCTGGGTCATTTGGGTCCTCTGGGTCATTTGGGTCCTCTGGGTCATTTGGGTCCTCTGGGTCATTTGGGTCCTCTGGGTCATTTGGGTCCTCTGGGTCATTTGGGTCCTCTGGGTCATTTGGGTCCTCTGGGTCCTCTGGGTCATTTGGGTCCTCTGGGTCCTCTGGGTCATTTGGGTCCTCTGGGTCATTTGGGTCCTCTGGGTCATTTGGGTCCTCTGGGTCATTTGGGTCATTTGGGTCCTCTGGGTCATTTGGGTCCTCTGGGTCATTTGGGTCCTCTGGGTCATTTGGGTCCTATATTCCTATCCTATAACATATATATCTCCTATAACCTATCCTATAAATATAGATTTGATGACGTCATGTTTACACATCTGAGCGACAGAAATGAGCGACAGAAATGAGCGACAGAAATGGGTGACAGAAACTAGCTTCACTTTTGAGCGCCCGAAATTCCCAGGCAAACGCTATAACGCACCAGGTTTACAACCTGTGCGTTAATAAAAGTAAGGACAGGAAAATACGCGCCGATAATAAAATAAGGTGACTAAATTGGGATCCCACACACCGACTTCAGAAACAAGAACAAAGGAATGGAATTAATAAAAGAACACGTTCGTCATGTAATTGGGAAAGGTAATGTAGTGTGCAGTCTTATCTGTCTGTAGTCTTGCGTGTAACACGGCCCCACTCGCGTGCCACCAGGCCCCGCTCCAAGCCTCTCGCCGCTCCCACGAGGTCCGTGCACCAAGCTCCAAAGCACCAAGCACCGCTCCAAGCACCAGCACCGCTCCCAGCACCACGAGGTCCCACAGCAGGAAAAGCACCGCACGTCCAACGCAGGCTAGCGGCTCCAAGCGAGGTCGACCCTCAACTCGAGCACGAACACAGAACGATGAAGAACGCAAAGGGGGGACGAGAGCGCAAGTCCACTGCCAGAAGCAACTGCTCTGAACCAACTGCCGCGCAACTGCTCTGCACCAACTCAGACTCGCGTTTGGTGCTCGCTGATCTCTTTTTCCCAACTCGACCAACTGCCGCACAACTCACTCACTCTCTTCAAAGTCTGCCGCCCCTCGTATCACTCCGTGGCGGTGACGTCAGCCTTGGCGCACCACACAATCAGTGGCCTCCACCGAATCACAGGCCTGTGGTGTCGTCATAGCACGTGGCACTCGAGGTGGATAGGCCTGTCAGAGGTGTAAATGGCGGCGGCCATGCGGCGGTGACCTGGCCTGGTTTCCTTCTTAAGTCATGTCAGGGGAGGGCGTTATTTAGTGTTGCACTAGGGACCTATCTATGGTGTCTATAGGGTATGCGTGCCAAAAGGGACAAAGGTTTGGCTAACCAGGTGAGGACACACAGGGGCCCTACTCTTTAATCCCTAACTCTACTTAGCACACGAACCTCCTGGTAGGTTCACAAGCATACATCTTAACCCAACAAACGCCTACACATACTAACGTAAAGGTACATAGTGGGTTCTAGCTATCGCGACATCTCGAAGCATGTTACCTATTCAGATCTAGCTGCTCTACATATTGCTCTACCCCACCAGACATAACACAATATATATATACTAGCGGGGTCACCCGTGGGAATCCCACGGGCATGGATGTGTGTGACATTTCGACATATTGAGTTAGATGCTGCACATTCATTTTTACAAAATGGTTACTGGCAAGTCATCAGATCCAGAAATGGTGTGATGAACACTTTATTTATTTCACATAATATGTGACCCCTCACCCCTCTCCACCTGACACTCTCCTGTCTCCACCTAGCACTCCTCTCCTCTCCAAACCCTCACATCCCTCTCCTTTCCAATCCCTCACCTCTCCAATCCCTCACACTCCTCTCCTCTCCAATCCCTCACACGCCTCTCCAATCGCGCCTCACACTCCTCTCCAATCGCGCCTCACACTCCTCTCCAATCACGCCTCACACTCCTCTCCAATCGCACCTCACACTCCTCTCCAATCGCGCCTCACACTCCCCTCCAATCACTCCTCTCCAATCGTGCCTCACACTCCTCTCCAATCGCGCCTCACACTCCTCTCCAATCGCGCCTCACACTCCTCTCCAATCGCGCCTCACACTCCTCTCCAATCGCGCCTCACTCGCCTCTCCAATCGGCTTTCCCCGTCTCGTTTCTCTCGTTTTTCTCCCGTCTCGTTCTTTTTCTTGCTCCAAATCGGCCCATCTCGCCCGTCGGCCCGTCGGAATCGGAAATCGGCCCGTCTTGCTTTCGTGCTTGCACGTAAATAAATTGTGTTCATGACACCATTTCTGGATCTGATGACTTGCCAGTAACCATTTTGTAAAAATGAATGTGCAGCATCTAACTCAATATGTCGAAATGTCACACACATCCATGCCCGTGGGATTCCCACGGGTGACCCCGCAAGTTTGCATTGACGTTCGTCGATGGACTCGTTCGCCCGTCTCATTCGTTTTCTTGCTACATCCTGTTCAAGTCTGCGTTCTTCATCGATCGTCTCATTCATTTTGGAAATATAAGTTTCCACGCAGCGCATGAATTGTCACGATCCTCAAGAGGAATTTGTCTCGTAATCATCAAATGATAAATGGCAAGTAAATTACATTGTGAAAATTTAATATTTCAAACAGACCTATTTAAAGTGTATGCGCAAATAACTAATAAATAAAAAAACGAAGAAATATGTCTCGGTAATTTCCTGAACTCGGTAATTTCTCGGTAATTTTACTTCCGGCTAAAAATGTTGAATGAAATAAAAACGAAGAAATATATGTCGTTTTGTGACGACTGTCATCAAAGGTAAACGGTGAATTCACTCGGTTTATTCGGTTCGGCTCGGTTTAAAGAAAAAGCGATAATGTCGAAATGTTGACGTCTGTGTCATGTTGGGCGGTGTATGATACTTGTTGGCTGTTGGGCGGTGATATGGTGTATTTTTAAAAATATATCTCTGCGTTTTCCCGCGTTGCTGACACCGAGTCTAAAACCATGATGGTGAGTTATATTGGAGATAAAGGCGTGAGAGAGACTCAATGGCCTTGAAGTTACAGGCATTTGAGAATTCATTTCGTTCTATAAACGGCAACTTTCATCGGATTTTCTTCTCTTTTTTTTTCAACCGAGTCTAAAACTATGTTAGCGACTGTGAAAAATGAAATGATATATCGAATTTAAAATAGATATCGACACATTGCCGTCGGTGTCATGTTGGGCGGTGTATGATACACCATGACGCGATTTAAAAAAATATATCTCTGCATTTTCCCGCGTGTGTGGAATGTTTGTGGAAAATTAAAGATTTCAAATAAACCTATTTAAAGTGTATGCGCACATAACTAATAAAAAAAACGAAGAAATATCTCTCGGTAATTTCCTGAAACATATTTTACTTCCGGCTAATATGTTGAATGAAATAAAAACGAAGAAATATATGTCGGCATCATTGTTGACGTTTTTGTGACGACTATCATCAAACGAAATAGTAATATATCATAACGGAAAAGCAAAAGCGAATTTTTAATATATATCGACACATTGCCGGCGGTGTCATGTTGGGCGGTGTATGATACACCATGACGCGATTTTAAAAAATATATCTCTGCATTTTCCCGCGTGTGTGGATTGTTCTCAATTATTGCTGACACCGAGTCTAAAAGTAAAACCATCGATAAAAATGAAATCATATGGTGAGTTAGATTGGAGATAAAGGCGTGAGAGAGACTCAATGGCCTTGAAGTTACAGGCCTTTGAGAATTCATTTCGTTCTATAAACGGCAACTTTCATCGGATTTTCTTCCCGTTTTTTTTCAACCGAGTCTAAAACTATGTTAGCGACTGTGAAAAATGAAATGATTTATCGAATTTGATTTGAAATAAAACTGGGGGAGAGCAAGACACCACGGGCCTACAAAACAGGACTCAAAGCTATGCGAGTTAATAAAATGGTGGATATTTGTTTATAGCCACTCCCAGAATGGGTGGAGCTATGGGTGGAGCTACTCTGCAAACCGAGTAAGCCACACCCCGGACAGACACCCAACAGATAGACAGACAGACAGACAGACAGAATCATCTACGGCTATTATAATATAGATATATATATATATAATTTCAAAACACTTGGTCACAAGTGTGCCTCACTGACATCATCCCGTGTCTGCCCTTTACCCTCGATACGGTCAGCTAAGGTGGGCCAGCAGGGGCACATATGCCTCCACATGCAGCAGCTACACCTGGATGCATACATACCCCCAGCCAGTGAGAACACAGACGACAACAACAAAACCGCCTCCACTCCCAGAATCCACAGCCCCTCATCCACTCACTCACACACCAAAAAAAACCCCCAAAAAACAACCGACCACCACCCTTACAACATGCACCACTCAAACAAAAACACATTCATGCAAAACCACACCCACTCCTGCAACACACACACACACACACACACACACACACACACACACACACACACACACACACACACACACACACACACACACACACACCTCCATTTTTCTTCCACACTTAGTCACTACCCCTTTAGACTGAAATGAACCACCACCCACAACTTCAACCTACACCGTTTGACGTGCCTCCATAAACTTCCTCCATATCCAAAGAGCCTTTCAAGGCAACCTGGGCAACTTTGTCACATCCTCCTTCTTTCTGTACCACACACTCCAAGCCGAGCAAGAAATGCAGAAAAGGAATTGCCAATATACCCTCTACACCCCACCTCAAATGGCTGAGAAGAAACCCGCCAACCCTTCTCCCGACACTCTGCCTCCAGCTCACTGTACTTTCCTCTCTTCCTCTCATGCACCTACTCCATGTTCTCTTCCCAAGGTACAGACAATTCCCCGAAGATGACCTGTCTGGTTGCACCTGACCAAATGACAGTAAGGCCGCAACCTTTTCACACAGATCTCCTCTGGGAATACCAATCGTGGCTTTAGGTCTGCCACCACCTGCCAATCACAAGCATCTGACAGCCCTCTTGCTTTCCACCTCCTCCTCTTTCCACCTCTTACCACTTGGCCCTCTTTGACAAACAACACCTCTCCCCCATTGGTCTTCTCCACTCTTCTCTCTCTCGATCTCAGCACCTGTTGTTGCACCACCCACCTGCATGCACTACCACTGCCAGCACCTGATCATGCCGCCACTTGTATCTTCCTGCTGCCAATGCTACTGAGTATGCACCCAGTACATGCAGCACCGTTCCCAAACCTCCACACAAAGAACATCTCTCCTCCTGCAACAACCCTCACAATCGGAAGTTTACTGGTGACGGAAGCACATCATACGTTGCCCGCAACAGGAAACTCAACAATATTGGCTCCATCCTCCAAATCTCCTGCCACTTCAACATCCTCACCCGCACACCTTCCCACCTAGTCCAAGCACCTTGCTGTGCCTGTCTGACTGCTTTCACATATCTCCCCTCCTCCTCCTTTCTTCTCACCTCTCTCTCAACCATCTTCCTCCTCTCTTTCACACATGCCTTTCCCCATCGCTCATGCTTCATCCACCCCAAGCCATGCTTCCCGTGCTGTACCATCCCACAACCTGTTGCAACCGCTCCTCCATCTCATCCACCTCTGCTCTTGCATTCCACTTCCGACTTCCCTTCTTCTCTGGGAGAGCATTCTTTACCACTGAATCACTCGAATCCCGCAATATCATGAACTCCCGCACCCTCACCACCTTAAACTCCTCGGTTAATGATGTCAAGGAAAACTGGAGTTTTCCACCCTGACCATAAATATATATATATATATATATGTATATATATATATATATTTTTTTTTTTTTATCTTTTTTTTTTTCTTCACAGAATTAAACTCACACCCACACTTGGATTTGCTGTTTGTAGCAATCAAAGGAGTCATTCA
>NC_136265.1:190366107-190373607 GCF_964187855.1 Myxine glutinosa
AGGAGGAAAATTCCCTCAGGGAGGGGGTGACTTCATTCATAATAATATTATTTTGTCATGACATTAATATTGTGCTAATATGAAAATACACATTGCGTAGAGTGAGAGCTTCTTCGACAATGGTCAGTCGATCGAGTACGCAGCCCTCGCAAACATCTGTAGGCCTAGGCCTAGCTAGGCTAGGTTGTTTGATCTTGGGCTTAGAATTATAAATGAAGTCGGTGTAGCTGGCGGAAAACTGAAGTCGGTGTAGATGGCGGAAAACTGAAATCGGTGTACCTGGCTTAAATGAAGTCGGTGTAGCTGGCGGAAAACTGAAGTCGGTGTAGCTGGCGGAAAACTGAAGCCGGTGTAGCTTGTGGAAAAAAGAAGTCGGTGTAGCTGGCGTAAATGATGAGCGGTTTCGAATTCAAAATCCGTTCTGTACAGTACTGTATTGTAATTTATTGATTTTAATCACCAGGTGAAAATAATTTATCGGTCGTGCCAAACCAAAGCAAGATCATGTGAGCAAGATGATGGATCATGGAAGGGACAAGATGGCGGATCATGG
This sequence comes from Myxine glutinosa, assembly GCF_964187855.1. Lineage (NCBI taxonomy): Eukaryota > Metazoa > Chordata > Myxini > Myxiniformes > Myxinidae > Myxine > Myxine glutinosa. The sequence goes on from NC_136265.1 coordinate 190,366,661, forward strand.
AAGGGACATTTGAAATGACAACATGAAATTTTGTTCCCAAGGGAATGGGGAATGACAGTGAAATGCCATAGAGGTTCACTTACGAAGCTCTCTATTAAAAATCTTAAGATGTATGAACCACCTCAGGAGGTACCACCAGCTACACTACCTTAGTCACTACACCCAACAAATTAAAACACAGCAAGGCCAAGAGATGAAGTAAACATTAAAAACAATACCTATTATTATAATTAAATAAAAACTCAACATCAGAGAATGTGGGATTCTTGTGCATATAAAACGTTTGACGTCATCGGAAATAGATATATCGCCATACTGTGAATACAAAATGGCGGATCATGGAAGGGACATTTGAAATGACAACATGAAATTTTGTTCCCAAGGGAATGGGGAATGACAGTGAAATTTTGAATGGATTTACATATACAGTCACGTGAAAAAGTAAGTACACCCCATGTAAAGTTTTGACTTTTTCAACATATTTCAACATATAGCTATTTGATCTTCATTTCAACAATATTGATAGATAAAGGTGATATAATATAACAAATATCATGAAACATTTACATTTTGAAGTCCATTGTATAATTTAAATAAACATAAATGCAAATTTCGCATGTGGAAAAAGTAAGTACACCCCAACCTTTATCACTACTTCAAATACCTAAAATTAGAATCAGGTGCACCAGCTCAGGTGCAAATGATGAGAACATCGTTAGAGAGGATCTTGGAGGAACCTGTCTTATTTAAACCTCAGACATTTCGTTTAGTTTGCTCTTTGTTGTTGAAGTGTGCGGCATCACCATGCCTAGATCAAAAGAGCTCTCTGAGGCCTTCAGAAAGAAGGTTATAGAGGCCGACGAGTCTGGGAAGGGATTTAAAAAGATCGCCAAACAATTTGAAATCAATCATTCGACGGTCCGGAAGATCATTGACAAGTGGAGAAGATTCCAAACAACTGCCAACTTGTTCAGGCCAGGCCGCCCCAGCAAGTTCAGCCCGAGAACAGACCGCAAGATGCTGAAAGAAGTCTCTAAGAACCCCAGAATGTCATCACGGGACCTACAGGTAGCTCTTGCCACTGTTGATGTCAAACTGTACGAGTCTACCATTAGAAAGAGGCTGCACAAATTTGATCTACATGGGAGGTGTGCCAGGAGGAAACCTTTGCTGTCCAGAAAGAACATCAGGGCAAGACTAAAGTTTGCCAATGAACATGTAGGCAAAGACCAGCACTTCTGGAACAATGTGCTCTGGACAGATGAGTCAAAGGTAGAGCTATTTGGCCACAGTACAAGAAGACATGTTTGGCGAAAACCAAAGACAGCATTTGACCACAAGAACCTGATACCAACTGTAAAGCATGGTGGTGGAAATATTATGGTTTGGGGCAGCTTTGCTGCATCAGGGCCTGGGCAGCTCACCATCATAGAATCCACTATGAATTCTTCATTGTACCAGAGGGTACTTGAAGATAATGTGAGACCATCTGTGGGAAAGTTGAAGCTCAACCGAAGGTGGACCTTGCAACATGACAATGACCCTAAACATACCAGTAAATCCACCAAGGAATGGCTGAAAAGAAAGAAATGGAGGGTTCTGGAATGGCCAGGTCAAAGCCCGGATCTAAATCCCATCAAGATGTTGTGGGCGGATTTCAAACGAGCTGTGCATGCAAGAAACCCCTCAAACATCACACAGCTGAAAGAATTCTGCATGGAGGAGTGGGCAAAAATTTCTTCCAGTCGACCTCAGAGACTGGTCGACAGTTATATGAAACGCCCACTTGAGGTTGTTTCTGCCAAAGGGGGCAATACCACCTATTAGAACCAAGGGTGTACTTACTTTTTCCACATGCGAAATTTTCATTTATGTTTATTTAAATTATACAATGGACTCCAAAATGTAAATGTTTTATGATATTTGTTATATTATATCACCTTTATCTATCAATATTGTTGAAATCCACTCCACCCTCCAGGTCTTTAAAACAGCTGTTCACCACCATCTCTTATCTTCCCCCATCCAAAACCTTGATCTTTTCTACCCCTGCTAATTTCACCCCAATTCCACTTTTTTGAAATACCAACTTCTGTCCTGGAAGTCCTTGGTGTCCTTGTGTTTTATACTTCTCCCTCCCCCCCGCCTCCTCCCCCCAAGCCCTCTCCCTTCCACACATCTCCCTGCTCTCAAATGTTGTGTTTGTGTGCTTCCCCTTCTCTCCCCATCTTGTTTTCCGCTCCCTCTTTTTATATATTTTGTTTGTCTGGTTGATTTGTTTGTGAAGTAAATGTTAGCTCTTTCCTGAGCCTCGATTCAGTATACAAAAAAAATAAATAAAAAAATGAAGATCAAATAGCTGTATGTTGAAAAAGTCAAAACTTTACATGGGGTGTACTTACTTTTTCACGTGTCTGTACATGCAATTGCCACAGAGGTTCGCTTACGAAGCTCTCTATTATCATAGTATTGTTATTACTTTTGTTATTTGAAGTGAACGTACATATATATGGGGGGGGGGGGGGGAGTGGGGAGGGGGGAGGGAGGAGTGGGGAGGGGGGAGGGAAGTTTGATAAGTTATCTATGCGCCTTAGCACGAGTATCACCCCAAGCAGGAAAACCCCTTTGGGGAGGAGGGTGGGGGACTGGGGGATATTAACCTCCATTGTTTGACCCCTAATCCTCCTGTCGAGTCTGTTTGGGATTGCTTAAGCAACGACCGAATGTATCGTGGTCAGACAGATACCAAATTGCATATTTAATACGACATCACAAATGTAAATTATATTTTCCACGTACCTCCTTTGAGTCTTTCTGCCTTTCCTGTCCCACAGAGGTGCCTCTGAAATCTGTTGATGTGACGGTAACTGCTCGTGGTTTTGTCGCTGACGTTGCGGCCGAGCTCGCTTACGTTAACAATGAGGCACAAGCAGTTGAAATAGAGTACGTGTTTCCCATTGATGCCGGCTGGTCAGTGTATCGCTTCAGTGCTGAGATTGATGGAAAGGTTATCAACGCAGAATTGCAGGAGAAGCAACAGGTGGGATGCTGGGCAAAGGCTTCCTGTTTTTAGGGGTTTGGGAATATCAGTTTTGAACATCGATGAATTTGTGCTCAAGTTTCTAAGTGGTATCAACAGGTTAGAATTCCTCACTTCTTTATTTTACGTTTAGGCCCAGGTAACTTATGATGATGCTGTGACTGAGGGCCGTGTGGCCTTCCTCCTCCAAGAATCTGGAGCAGCGAGCGATGTGCTTCGCTGTCTCTTAGGCAGGTTGGGTCCTGGTGTTACAGCCCAACTAAAGTTTGGCATGGTGGGTGAGCTGCAAAGTGGAGAACCGGGCTCGGCAAAGTTCCGCCTTCCTGCTGTACTTAACCCTCGCTACTGTCCTGCAGGTGAGCTCGTGTGGCGATGTATTTATTAGTAGTGGACCCGATGTGATCATTTGCGGAGCCAAATTGATCGGTCTTGGAGGTTTTTAACTCAGTTGCGTTTCATCAAGGCAAAGCGTTAAACCACATTTAGCCATATTTCAGCCTTGCATCGTATCCTATATACAAAGTGGAAAAGTACAATATATATAGTGTTTTGAACTTTGATGAAGTGTGTTCCCTTTTCAATGGACTGCATCAGTGTACAATCGGTGGAAGGGTGACACTACCTGTCAAATAGTCTACATTCTTCCCAATTATGCTTTTGTATTGTTGAACAGTCATAAACCGTATCCCCCATCCTCCTCTTCAAGTACTTGCATTTATTTGGCCGGTAGCTGTAAACCACCCGTAAACTTCCCTCATGCTCGCATCGATCATTCTCATCATTTGACAAAACCAAGAGCAGAAATGTTTGTGCCTTATCCTGAACACAACTGTTGCACGGTTCATGGCGATTACTAGCAGGGGCTAATTGTTTAAAATCAGGTTATTTATGTTATTTATAAGAAGAGTGTTTGCAGCAATGACAGTTGCATCTCATCATTGTATAAGTATCCAGGAACAAGGAATAAGACAAATAATACAACAATAAATATGCCGTGCATAGTACGATACTTGCGAAATCCTTAAACAGAGTTGTTGACCTTTGGCTTATGTTAACCTTTTGACTCAATTTTTGATAACTCAAAAATAATTGGTGGTTAAATTGAGTGACCTGATACATAAATCCTGTTCAAATTTCAAGTCAATCAGATGAAAATTGAAGATTTTAGAAATTGCACCTAAGTTGTTGACCTTTGGCTCATTTTGACCTTTTGACCTCAAAATCAATAGGCTTCTTGCTTATGACCAACTCCCGTTTCATGAGGGTTGGTTTAAAATTGTGACCTGTAGGCGACTGACAGACAAACAAGAAGACGTCATGCAGAGCACGATGCTTGCAAAATCCACTTTTTAAAATATATTGTACAAACCGATGGGATGTTCCATCTCCCCTGTTTTGTTTGTGCTGGTTATGGAGTTGTTGATACGTGCGGTGAGTGGACATGGGAAAGAAGTGAAGCTAGCCCCTGGTCAGAGGTTGCCAGCAATGTCTGCTTTCATGGATGACCTGACAGTTGTCCAACAGTCCGCTGATGTAGCAGTAGAGGTACTGGGACGACTGGAAAGGTTGATGTGGTGGGCAAGAATGGGATTTAAAGCAAGAAAGTCGAGGAGTGTGGTAGTGAGACGAGGAGTGGTGGATAACATGCACAGGTTTGAGCTGGGAGGGGAGGTGGTTCCATCATTGGTGGAGGCCCCTGTGAAGAGTTTGGGAAGATGGTATACAGTGGAGTTGAATGATGTGGGAAGAGTGGAGGAGGTCAGAAACAAGCTTTTGAAGAGGATTGATGGATGTGGTTTGCCAGGTAAGTTGAAGGTATGGTGTTTGAAGTTTGGATTGACGCCACGAGTATTGTGGCCACTGATGATGTATGATATTGCGATTGGGCATGCAGAGAGGATGGAGCTTGTGGTGAGCGGGTTTGTAAGGAGGTGGTTGGGAGTATCACACTGTTTGACGAACATTGCCTTTTATGGTCAGGGTGGAAAACTCCAGTTTCCCTTGACATCATTAACCGAGGAGTTTAAGGTGGTGAGGGTGCGGGAGTTCATGATGTTGTGGGATTCAAGTGATGCAGTGGGAAAGAATGCTCTCCCAGAGAAGAAGGGAGGTCGGAAGTGGAATGCAAGAGCAGAGGTGGACGAGATGGAGGAGCGGTTGCATCAGGAGGAGGTCATGGGGATGGTACAGCACGGGAAGCATGGCTTGGGGTGGATGAAGCATGAGCGATGGGGAAAGGCATGTGTGAAAGAGAGGAGGAAGATGGTTGAGAGGGAGGTGAGAAGAAAGGAAGAGGAGGGGAGATATGTGAAAGCAGTCGGTCAGGCACAGCAAGGTGCTGGGACAAGGTGGGAAGGTGTACAGGTGAGATGTTGAAGTGGCAAGAGATTTGGAGGATGGAGCCAATATTGTTGAATTTCCTGTTGCGGGCAACGTATGATGTGCTTCCATCACCAGTAAACTTGAGATTGTGGGGGTTGTTGCAGGAGGAGAGATGTTATTTGTGTGGAGGTGTGGGAACGGTGCAGCATGCACTGAGTGCATGTTCAGTAGCATTGGCAGCAGGACAATACAGCTGGCGACATGATCAGGTGCTGGCGGTGGTGGTGCAGATGGTGCAACAAGAGGTGCTGAGGTCGAGAGAGAGAAGAGTGGAGAAGGAGACTGATGGGGGAGAGGTGTGGTTTGTCAAGGAGGGCCAAGTGGTAAGAGGTGGAAAGAGGAGGAGGTGGAAAGCAAGAGGGCTGTCAGATGCTTGTGATTGGCAGGTGGAGGCAGGCCTAAAGCCACAATTGGTATTTCCAGAGGAGATCTGTGTGACAAGGTTGCGGCCTGACATTGTCATTTGGTCAGGTGTAACAAGACAGGTCATCTTAGGGGAATTGTCTGTAACTTGGGAAGAGAACATGGAGGAGGTGCCTGAGAGGAAGAGAGGAAAGTACAGTGAGCTGGAGGCAGAGTGTCGGGAGAAGGGTTGGCGAGTTTCGTGTCAGCCTTTTGAGGTGGGGTGTCGAGGGTATATTGGCAATTCCTTTTTTGCATTTCTTGCTCGGCTTGGAGTGTGTGGGACAGAAAGAAGGAGGATGGGTGACAAGGTGGCCCAGGTTGCATTGAAAGGCTCATTTTGGATATGGAGGAAGTTTATGGAGGCACGTCGAACGGTGTAGGTTGAGGTTACGGAATAGAAATGGAGGTGTGTGTGTGTGTGTGTGTGTGTGTGTGTGTGTGTGTGTGTGTGTGTGTGTGTGTGTGTGTGTGTGTGTGTGTGTGTGTGTGTGTGTGTGTGTGTGTGTGTGTGTGTTGTACGAGTGGGTCCTGAGTGGGTGTGGTTTTGCATGAATGGTTTTACATGTTTACAGGAGTGGTGCATGTTGGTAAGGGTAGGTGGTTGTTTTTTTGTTGTTTTTTTTGTTTGTTTTTGTTACTACTATTATTTCTTATTTTGTGTATGTGAGTGAGTGGGTGGGTGAGGGTGTGTGTTTTTGCATGAGTGTGTGTGTTTTTGTATGTTGAGTGGTGTATGTTGTAAGGGTAGGTGGTTGGTTGGTGTTGTGTGTGTGGATGTGTGTGCATGAATGATCTGGTGTGTTTTGTTGCTGAGTGCTGAAGGGTATAAAGTTGGATGTTTGAGTGTTCCACCATGTTTGTTTGGTGCTGTGGATTCTGGATGTGGAGGTGTTGCTGTTGTAGTCTGCGTTCGCACTGGCTGGGGGTGGGGGTGGGGGTATGTACGCATCCAGGTGTAGTTGCTGCATGTGGATGTGGATGTGTATGTGCCCCTGCTGGCCCACCTTAGCTGACCGTATCGAGGTTGAAGGGCCGAAATGGGATGATGCTGAGGACCTCGACTGAGGACCCGGTCAGTGCGGCACACTTGTGACCAGGTGTGTTTTGAATGTGTGTGTGT